>NW_026731782.1:200000-326705 GCF_028476545.2 Physella acuta
TGACGTCAGCCTCGTTTGACCTAGGCTAAGCAAAATGTTCCTTAGACAGACGGTCATGGTCTTGCAAGAAATATGTGGACGGACGTGGTCGCAAACTATCAGCAGGTCCTTGAAATGGATTCCGAATAGTTTAGCGTACCATAAGGCTGATTTGTTACACATAGGGTATTGCCTGCAGGATAGCTTAAGTCTTATAGTCCGCCAAATCTGAGGCGAGGTGAAGATAAGATCTCGCAAATACTTACAAACACCCGCTAGTCGTATCAGATCGATACGGTCCAGATAAGTAAATATCTGCATCAGAACATGTTGGGGTACTCTGTCCGGGAGATACGGAATCATTGAATTGTTAGGTAGTTTTAGATCGAACTTCTGTTTAGCCTGTCTATTTTCTGCCAAATCTTTTGTCGTAATATAAATCTTCTTTAACATTTTTATTATTCTTTAAAATATTTTATTGATGTAAAAAAAGTTTAACAGAAATACCACACCGTCGTGTTAAATGTTAATGTTAATCAGTGCGTTTCTTTACTTTAATGTTGAAGTGATAAGCGCGACTACATTTTAGCTTCCTTTTGTTAGTGGTGTGTACCAGTACACATAAGTGTGCACGATTTTTTTTGTAAAAAATGTGTACTAATGTTGATTGCTGATTTTAAAAGTATAAAAAGTTTAACTTATACCATACATAGTGAAAATGTTTTAAATGTTATGAATGTTTAAGAAAATAAAGTCATTTTTATGACAATATTTTAAATTCAATATATGTTAAACTAGACAACTGTTATCTCGAAAGTCTCGAGTTCGATTCCCAGTTCAAGTCAGAAGAACATCCCTGAGTTCATGCAGCTCTAATGGGTACCTAACCCACGTAAAGGAATGACCACACTATCCCTTCATATGCCAAGGTCACTGAAACTTTACTTCATCTGCACTCTAGACCGTCTGGTTCGAAAAGTGAAGAGTACTTCCTTTATTAATATAAGCTTTGGGATTGGAGTTTAAAAATGACTACTATAACGAGCATGTCGATGTTGGTGAGGATATGAAGTAGATAAGAATTGGTTGTTTTGTCACCTTGAAACTCCGCCATCTGAAATATGGGACCAATGATGAGTAGATGAACTCACGAGACTTAAAACCCAAAACTCTGGCCAACTATACATAGCCGCTCCAACATTCATGCATTGAAGATTAGAAGAGGTTTTTGAAATGCTAGCATTTAACATGGGATATTTGTGAGGTGGGGAGAGAGCTATACAATTTTGCTTGCACTTTTAGAACTTGTCCTGTGCCCATACCGCAAACGTTTTGTTAAAAATTATTGATTCGTTTGGTAAAAATCAGTTAACAAAACAAAAGTAACAAAATTTATAAAAAACACTCTAGACAAAAATAAAAGTGTATATATTGTATTTATTTAACGAGTATAAATCTAGATATAATGTTTCATATGAAAATGGCGTGTTTATATTTATTGTGTATGACTTGATGCTAATGACTCATTAGTTAAGCCTGTCACTGGTGTTTGTGTTCATTATCCCAGCATAGCCACACCCACCGTCATCTGTTTGGTCACCCACAATCTTCGCCTCCATCTACATGACGTTCATCGGCGCTCTGGCGTCAGCGGTACTCGAACCTGCACCGTCAGTCGGGTTTCTCTTGAAACGTTTGTAGGAGTTTTTTGGTATTGAGATTAGAAGATGTCTTCTATACTACAATAAAGCCATTAATATTATTTTTAAAAATCCATTTGTAGAGTCATAATTTATTTTCGGTAGGTAAGTTGTTTTTCTTTTAGTATGACATTATTCAACATTCCAAAAAACATTGCCTTTGAAAAAAAAACTACTTAATATCAAAAGCACAACTGACTGTGAAGTGATTGAAAAACAATGTGTCAAAAATAAATGAATTAATGATTGAAATTTTAAATACAAATACAAGCTGTATATATTGTAGGTACATATACTAGCAACACGCTGTGTATATTGTAGTTACATATACTAGCAACACGCTGTATATATTGTAGGTACATATACTAGCAACACGCTGTATATATTGTAGGTACATATTCTAGCAACACGCTGTATATATTGTAGTACATATACTAGCAACACGCTGTATATATTGTAGTACATATACTATTAACACGCTTTATATATTGTAAGTACATATACTAGCACTAAGTATTACGCGTCATCATATTTTGCGCCATACGCCCCGTTAACCTCGACTTCTGCCTGCTTTTTTTTCTGGATCTGTTTTCACAGTCTTTGTACACGAAATACAAATCTACTAGTCATTTTATTTTTGTGTTTTCTCCCCTTGATAAATTGCTGCCCCCAGCTAAAGTACATCCTCGACCCGTAGACTCGAACTCAGAACTTTCGGAGTTTGCAATAGTACGTGCTTCCTCCAGACCACTTTATCACAGTTTCCTGTTGATTTGGCTAGATTAAAAATTAGCTGGGAACAGCCACCCATATGGCACATAAATCTGCTGTCCTGGTAGTTTGTTCTTGTATGGACAAAGGCTATGGAAGCTGTTCCAGAAAGAAAAGTTGGCTGAAACCCTATTCATTAGATCATATGCCTTATGGCGATAAACATGCTAACAGGTAATACTTAATTGTATTGAGAGAAAAATTCCATTCGACATTAACATTAAGAACGAGAAGATGAAGAATATTCTAGACATTCCACTTACCAAACTGTAAATATTCTACACATTACACTTACCAAACTGTAAATATTCTACACATTCCACTTACCAAACTGTAAATATTCTACACATTCCACTTACCAAACTGTAAATATTCTACACATTTTACTTACCAAACTGTAAATATTCTACACATTACACTTACCAAACTGTAAATATTCTACACATTCCACTTACCAAACTGTAAATATTCTATACACTTTCAACTTACCAAACTAAATATTCTACACATTCCATTTATCAAACTGTAAATATTCTACACATTCGACACAGCAATGCCTACTATTTTTGAGGTGTTAATTGCTATCCCAAAGAGTGTCTTGTGCTTACAACTCACTTAATTTTTTGTTCATATTATTGGATTATGTTTGTTAAAAATCGCTGTTATTAATTTAAGCAGTTTAACATGATTTATTTAAACACTCTTGACATTCAACAAATTAAATTGTATATACTGTGTTTATTAAAGATCATAAATCTAGATAGAATGTGCTGGAATGGATTTGTTAAATATTTTTTTTCACATTGAATTTACAATTTGTTTAAACGTATTACATTGATGCTAGTGACTCATTTGCTACTGCTAAGTGACGTCACTGGTGCTTTTTACAAGGATGTTTGTTCATTCTTGTCCCATCCACCGTCTTTTTCTCAACCCATGAACTTCGTCACTTCCTATGGCGCATTCAGCTGATCTATACTGCACCGTCGGTCGTGTTTTTTCGCATTCGTTTGTGGGACGTTTCTGGAAACTTCTCGAGATGAAGCTGACGCCTTCTCTTTTGAATGATATCCAAGACCGTCTTTTTAATCTTCGGGTTAGTAAATCTCGCTGAGACCTGTAGTATTGGGGGAAGGACTTAATACAGCTGTAACCTTGGAAACGTTTCAACTACGCTTACATCAAACACAAAGCACTGAATATTTTTTTCAAGTGTGGGCAGAGGCGTAGCAAAGGGGGGGCAGGGGGGTACATATGTCCCCGGCCGCCGACCTTAGGGGGCGCCAAAATGGGTTGGAAAAACAAATTAAAATCTCCTTTTAGGTGCAGTTTTTTTATTATAAATAGAAAAAATATATTGAAAGGGGGGGAGGGGTGCAAACGGAAAGTTTGAGGGGGGGCGGCTGCAAATGGAAAGTTTGAAGGTGGGGTGCAAATTGAAAATTGAAGGTTTGTTCCAGAGGGGGGCGCCAAATTGAAATTTTGTCCCCGGGCGCCGGGAAGGGTCGCTACGCCTCTGAGTGTGGGTGCTCTGCCTTGTTGTTTTATAACCAGGTGCCGCCTTAAACTTACATTGACGTGAACCAAATGTGTACATTGGCGAACCAGTCGTAAAAATACTCCGTCGATCTTTTCTTTTTTGCCGGCAACCATATGTAGCTCAACCAGACTGTGACTGAAGAGATGTTAAAACAAATTTAACTAGTGATCTCCCTTGTGCATGGTAATGAAAAGCGAATTCTACAAATAACGCCAGAATTATTAACTTTCAATTGAAAGCCACGGTGGAAAGTACGCTTTCCAATAACTGTGCGGGAGAGGGGTGTATTTAAGAATTATTTCCAATCTTTAGGTGTTTTTGAAGTTCACTTCTGAATACTGTACCAGCGATGCATGTATGATTTGATTAAAGATGTGATTTTGTGCTTTCGTTTATAATAAGACTGATACGTCTTAAGTCCACCATTTACGTTAAGCTAGTAACGACTATGAAGTAAGTCAATAATACCATAGGTGTCACCTAACAGTCTACCAACTCTGAAGGCTAAATCGTTTTTAACCCTAACCCTAACCCTAACCCTAGCCCTAGCCCTAACCCTAACCCTAACCCTAACCCTAACCCTAACCCTAACCCTAACCCTAACCCTAACCCTAACCCTAACCCTAACCCTAACCCTAACCCTAGCCCTAACCCTAACCCTAACCCTAACCCTAGCCCTAACCCTAACCCTAACCCTAACCCTAGCCCTAACCCTAGCCCTAACCCTAACCCTAACCCTAACCCTAGCCCTAGCCCTAACCCTAACCCTAACCCTAGCCCTAGCCCTAACCCTAACCCTAACCCTAACCCTAACCCTAACCCTAACCCTAACCCTAACCATAACCCTAACCCTAACCCTAGCCCTAACCCTAACCCTAACCCTAACCCTAACCCTAAGACTTATCGAAAAATTAAAGCTGAGCTGAAAAACTATTTATTTTTAATGTGGGGGAGCATGACAGTTATAACATGTGGCAGCTAATTTTGTCAAAACAAAACATGCACCGTCAACATGTCATTATAAAACTGTGTTGACTTTCTTTCATTAGCTCGATAGCACAAAAATCTAGCGATATGAACAAAATATGAATTCACACTTTGCTACCACTAAACAAATGTTACAAAACTATAGGGCCCTGGACACAAACGACTTGGCCCCATCTCTGTGTAACAATACGTTATTTCACTGAGCACACAGATTCTCATTCACTAATATAAATAGACACAGATAAACACACAACAGCATACATTATTTGAAAAAATTAAAGCTCTCTCACACACACAACAGCCACTCACACACACACAACAGCCACTAACACACACGCCAGCCAAATACACACCATCCACACACACACACACCATCCACACACACACTCGCCAGCCAAATACACACCATCCACACACACCCACCATCTACACACACACCAGCCACACACACATCAGCCACACACCCACCAGCCACACACCCACCAGCCACACACACACACACCCACCAGCCACACCCACACCCACCAGCCACACCCACACCCACCAGCCACACACACACACACCCACCAGCCACACACACCCACCATCTACACACACACCTGCCACACACAAACATCAGCCACACACACAAACCAGCCACACACATACACACCAGCCACACACACACCAGCCACACACACACCAGCCACACACACCCACCATCTACACACACACACCAGCCATCTACACACACACACCAGCCACACACACACACCAGCCACACACCCACCAGCCACACACACACCAGCCACACACACACCAGCCACACACACACCCGACACACATACACACCTGCCACACACACTACACCAGCCACACACATCCACCATCCACACACACCCACCATCTACATATAAACACACCAGCCACACACCCACCAGCCACACACACACACACACCATCCACACACACCATCCACACACACTTACCACCTACACAAACAATAACACAAACCTACACAAAAAACACACACACAAGCACCTGAAGTTGGTCTTGATATGTTCAAGCAACCTTGCAACTGACCCTCGCCGAAAGTATCTGAGAACACTCATATTCATCCGGAGGTCATAAATAGGCAAGACAGGATCCAACATGGTGATTATCCAGTCACTGTCAGAGTTCGTGTACAGTGCCACTTTTATTTCTGGACATGCCTGAGTCTGTTTTATAGAAAAGTTATGTTTTAAATTTACATATATATAATTCTTTACGTCAACCAACCATGCGGGACACCACGCACGCACGCCGACTCTCTAAACCTCCTCCCGCCCCCTCCCTCGCTCTTCAGGCATGCGCAACAGTGTGTACCCACCCACTCTATTGCGACAACTGTGTCTTTCAGGAAGTCTTCACCCGTCACTAAATTGCGGCGTCGGCTAGGCCGCGGGTCGGCTCGTTTGATTTATTTGAATTCCAGACAATCACGTGTTACTTCGCTCGTGTTATCTACAATCTACACTTATACCTTCATGCCCCCCCCCCCCCCAACTTCACTATTCCATTCGGTTTCCTCACCCATGCTTAATTCTTCTTAGATCATGGGTAAAGATTTTGGAACAAAATACTGCATCAACAACTTCTACCAAGATGTTCCAACTTAATTAATTAGATGAGTAATTTAAAACAAAACTGAATAACAATTTCAACATAAAGCACACATTTTATCGTAAAATTCTAGAGCATTTATTTGATGCGAAGAATTTGTTCACTGAAAACGGATTTTAGAAAAATAAATTAACCTACCAATTTTACCCACGAACTTTGTTGAATTTCCACCCTATACATGAGATAGTGGTTGTCGAAGAGTTTTAGTTTCTTGAGTCTTGCATATGAGCGGGCCATCGCATTAACAAAAGCATCTGAAAGAAAAACATAGTCGATCCCCAATTCCGTCAAGCGGTTGAGAGAAAGGATGCCGTTATTAACACGGTCAAACTCATCCGATTGCGGGTGAATTGCGTCCGACTGGAAAAAGCCTTCGACGAATAGAGATTGCAGGGACCCCTTCGACACTGACAACACTGTATCAAGGACTTTGATGCCGTCACTGATTCTCCAAAACGCGAACGGCATCCCAAAATGTTTTAAATGTTGACTTCGGGACAGAATGCGGGTTAGAGAATCAACGGTGCAAGACGCTTCTGGCGCCTTAGTTTTGTTACCCCCGTAGTTCATTGATTGATAATGACGACAATGACGTGTGATGCAAGTTAATTAAAAAATTCCTGAGACCAACGGCCATGTTTTTGCAGTGTAAATGGTTTCTAGGGTGGTCGCAGATTATTTCCAGTACCCGGAAATGTCTACCGAATTGTGTGGCTAACCGATTGGCTGCATCGTTGTGTGGTGAATTCAGACTACATGACAGCTTCAGGGGAATATTTCGCCAAAAGTTCGGGTTGCCGTGGATCAAATTTCGCCAGTACTTACATACTGCCGCGAGTCGAATCAGGTCTTTGATTTGTAGAAAGCTGAAGATGTTTATGATGATTTCCTCAGGTATCTGATCCGGTAGATACGACACGTTCGTACATTTAAATATTGGATCGTACCTTCCCTTAGTCTGTTCCACATTATCTGTTGCTATAACTGTTCTCTTAACAGTTTTCATTTTGTTGCATCGAAATTAAAGCCAGCTGTGATAGCAACAAAGCCACGGCGACGTAAAATGCAACTTCCGTGTGTCGCATTGTGCGCATCCGTGCAAATAGGTGTGCATGATGTGTACGCGCTGTGCAGGGAATTAAGAATTTAATAATCTCTAATACTACATCTAATAAACCAGGAGTGATCTCCCATAAACTTTCTCGAATAGTCTTATATAACACTACGGGGGATGGCAACTCGGGATATAGAATATTCTTAATTACTTAAACTTTTTAAAATAGAATAGAATGTCGTAGAAAAAAGAATTGTGTACCCGGTGAACGGCATAAAATATGCGTAAAATAGTTTGGAATATGATTAGTACTTTACAAATTCACATGCCCTTGTTGAGAGTTCGGAAACATCGTAAATTACTACTTCCGGTCAATGGAAATTACTCAAACTTTGAAAGAAGGCCGTGAATTAGAACTTTTACTTACATGTGAAATTTCATTTATCTGTCTGAAACAGTACTCAAGTTATTGGCTTTTGAAAAAATGTTTTTTTTTATATTATATGATTCAACATTTCAAAAAAACATTGCCTTTGATAAAAAGACTCGATATCAAAACACAACTGACTGTTAAGTGATTGCAAAAGAATTTGTATAATATAATTGAATTAATGATTGAAATTTTAAATTCAGATACAAGCTATATATATTGTTGGTAGATACATAAGCAACAAGCTGTATAAATATTGTAGGAACATATACTAGCAAAAAGCTGTATATATTGTAAGTACATATACTCAGTGGTGTAGCGAGGTTGGGTGTCACCCTTTGCGGCACTTAATGTAGTTAACCCCCAGAGACGTAGCGACCCTTCAAACTTTCGATTTGCACCCCCCCCCCCCTCAAACTTTCGATTTGCACCTCTTAAAAGACTATTTAGCACTCGAATTAATCACTTAATTAAGTGGAATTATCATTTTTCTCTATATATTTTGCTATTTTTTTTTGCCTTGGTGTCACCCCCCCCTAAATGGTGTCACCCGGTGCAGTCCGCACCTCCCGCCCCTTCCCCCCATCGCTACGCCTCTGCATATACTAGCAACAAGCTGTATATATTAAACTAAGTTGTTTTATGTGTCGCTGGTGTTATCTGTAACGTTTACCTTTGTTTTTTGACTGCAGGCCTATTTGCTAAAATTGGTGTACAATAAAAAATATTCCATTTTATAAAATCTCGATATTTTATAAAATAAAGCAACGCGATTGCATTCAACAACTAAGTTTGTAAACTGTTTATTTACATTGTTTCTAAAAAATATAAAATATTTCAAGTTAAATGTTGTGCTAACATGATGTGCTATTTTTACATTGCTTATTTTACTTGTTCTCATTTTTTAAATGTAATTTTAAACAACTGTTTCGTGCTGTGTTTTAAGTAGATAACTCTTAACGCCGTAGATTCGCCTTTACGTTGATGTGTTGATAGTTGCGCCCCTGATAACCCACTGTTGTCTGCCTGTCTTGACGCTGGACCCACCCTCCCTTCGTCCTGGTCTTTTCCTAAATACCGTCCCTCGGTGCCGCTGCGTCAGGGGTGCTCGAACCCTGGCCGTTGACCGAGGTTTTTCTCGCTCGTTTGCTGGTGTTTTCTGGTAACGTCTCGAGATGTAGACGACGTCTTCTCTCCCGTACCACATTCAAGACCGTCTTTTTAATCTTTGAATTAGTAAATCTCGCCGAGACCTGTAGTATGGGGGGGGGGGGGAGGAGTTAAGACAGCTTTACTCTCGGGGAAATAAAATAAAAAACTCCAAAAATTTAAAATGGTAGATACCCGATAGGTTGTGTTGTTAATGTGTGTAGTAAATGGTGCCATCACATACTCACCGTAACACGAATCAGATGTTTACTTTGTCGAACAAGCCGTAGAAATGCCGTGTCTATTCTGTCTGTCGTGTCTATATCTAGCTGCAGCTTGACCAGAGTGCCACTGTAGACCAGATAACAGTAGAATGTAACAAAGACAAAAGTAGAATGTAACAAAGATTTCAGTAGAATGTAACTAAGGCAAAAGTAGAATGTAACAAAGACAACAGTAGAATGTAACAAAGATTTCAGTAGAATGTAACTAAGGCAAAAGTAGAATGTAAGAAAGACAACAGTAGAATGTAACGAAGATAATAGTAGAATGGTACAAAGACAACAGTAGAATGTAAGAAAGACAACAGTAGAATGTAACAAAGACAACGGTAGAATGTAACTAAGACAACAGTAGAATATATATATATATATATATATATATATATATATATATATATATATATATATATATATATATATATATATATACATCCTCTTTACTTCTTTTCTACAAAGTCTGTACTAGACTTTTGTCTCGCATAGCACGTTAATTTCTAGCCACTCTTGTAAACCATAGTTTGCTATAATACATTTCTTTTTTTCGTTCGCTAATGTCATCCTGATATTACAACGACATTTTGTGGTCAAACTGCCACCCTCACCTACTCACGAGCCATAGATACCAACATACAAACACATTCACATACACATACACTAAGAATCATTATTTCACCTACCTAAAGTTTTCCGTGATGTGCTTAAGGACCGCTGACATAGACGTTCTATTTCTGGGGCCGAAGCCAACGACACCCACCCGAATGTCGTAGATGGGCAGTATCGAATCCAACTTAGCGATCATCACGTCCGGTACGCTGTATCCGAAAAACGCCACTTGCATTTCTGGGCTAGCTACCGTCTGTGTCAAGAGAGAGATTTTAAAATTAAAATTTATGTTCAACATAGGCAACCCTGTGTACCTTCTGGTGTGTAAACCACACTTAGGCTCAATTTATTGTTTTAATTTTGGAACATTTTATTTTAACGTCATGTAAAGATGTTTTATTGGGTAGTGAGAATCAAAGCAGGTACGGTACTTACTTCCATGGCCTCACCAGAATACCCACCCCACTAAACCCTCACCACAATACCCACCCCACTAAACCCTCAACACAATACCCACCCCTCTAAACCCTCACCAAAATACCCACCCCACTAAACCCTCACCACAATATCCACCCCACTAAACCCTCACCACAATACCCACCCCACTAAACCCTCACCACAATACCCACCCCACTAAACCCTCACCACAATACCCACCCCACTAAACCCTCACCACAATACCCACCCCACTAAACCCTCACTACAATACCCACCCCACTAAACCCTCACCACAATACCCACCCCACTAAACCCTCACCACAATACCCACCCCACTAAACCCTCACCACAATACCCACCCCACTAAACCCTCACCACAATACCCACCCCACTAAACCCTCACCACAATACCCACC
This sequence comes from Physella acuta, assembly GCF_028476545.2. Taxonomy (NCBI): domain Eukaryota; kingdom Metazoa; phylum Mollusca; class Gastropoda; family Physidae; genus Physella; species Physella acuta. The sequence goes on from NW_026731782.1 coordinate 210,993, forward strand.
CCACTAAACCCTCACCACAATACCCACCCCACTAAACCCTCACCACAATACCCACCCCACTAAACCCTCACCACAATACCCACCCCACTAAACCCTCACCACAATACCCACCCCACTAAACCCTCACTACAATACCCACCCCACTAAACCCTCACCACAATACCCACCCCACTAAACCCTCACCACAATATCCACCCCACTAAACCCTCACCACAATACCCATCCCACTAAACCCTCACCACAATACCCACCCCATTAAACCCTCACCAAAATACCCACCCTATTAAACCCTCACCACAATACCCACCCTATTAAACCCTCACCACAATACCCACCCTATTAAACCCTCACCACAATACCCACCTCACTAAACCCTCACCACAATACCCATCCCACTAAACCCTCACCAGAATACCCACCCCATTAAACCCTCACCAAAATACCCACCCTATTAAACCCTCACCACAATACCCACCCTATTAAACCCTCACCACAATACCCACCCTATTAAACCCTCACCACAATACCCACCCCACTAAACCCTCACCACAATACCCACCCCACTAAACCCTCACCAAAATACCCACCCCACTAAACCCTCACCAAAATACCCACCCCACTAAACCCTCACCACAATACCCACCCCACTAAACCCTAACCACAATACCCACCCCACTAAACCTTCACTACAATACCCACCCCACTAAACCCTCACTGCAATACCCACCCCACTAAACCCTCACCACAATACCCACCCCACTAAACCCTCACACAATACCCACCCCACTAAACCCTCACCAACACAACCTTACCAACGTATCCTTACCAACATACCCTCACTACATACCCTAACCAACTTACCCTAACCATTAATGTCTCACCATTGTCCTCTCACCTAACCATTAATGTCTCACCATTGTCACCTCACCTAGCCATTAATGTCTCACCATTGTCCTCTCACCTAACCATTAATGTCTCACCATTGTCCTCTCACCTAACCATTAATGTCTCACCATTGTCCTCTCACCTAACCATTAATGTCTCACCATTGTCCTCTCACCTAACCATTAATGTCTCACCATTGTCCTCTCACCTAACCATTAATGTCTCACCATTGTCCTCTCACCTAACCATTAATGTCTCACCATTGTCACCTCACCTAACCATTAATGTCTCACCATTGTCCTCTCATCTAACCATTAATGTCTCACCATTGTCCTCTCACCTAACCATTAATGTCTCACCACTGTCCTCTCACCTAACCATTAATGTCTCACCATTATCCTCTCACCTAACCATTAATGTCACCTAACCATTAATGTCACCTAACCATTAATGCCTCACCATTGTCCTCTCACCTAACCATTAATGTCTCACCATTGTCACCTCACCTAACCATTACTGTCTCACCATTGTCCTCTCACCTAACCATTAATGTCTCACCATTGTCCTCTCACCTAACCATTAATGTCTCACCATTGTCACCTCACCTAACCATTAATGTCTCACCATTGTCCTCTCACCTAACCATTAATGTCTCACCACTGTCCTCTCACTAATATTCCATCGTTCCCATGTCCTCAGCACAAAATTCCCTCACACAATACCATCCCCTCATACCATCTCTGTGTCTTGTTGTGCTTTTAATGTGCATAAGTTATATATAACGTTTTCATATTATCCCACCATATCAAATGTTGTGATGTTATGGTGCTTCATGATGCGATTTGTTATGTTGCTGTTTTTTTGTCTTGTTGTCTTGCGCTTTTAAACTTGTATGTTTTGTTGTTTATATTCAGCTGTGTTGCGCTCAACTCAAACGGTTCACACAAAAAATAATGAATTACTCACCAAATTTCGCCAAGAATTATGTGTCACTTTAGGCACAGTACACCGCACATCCATGTCAAACATTTTCAATCTCTTTAGTTTTGTATTTGATTTGGAGAGCGCATTAATGAAGACGTCGTTTAAAATAAAGTAGTCGATCCCCAGTTTTGTCAAGTTCTTCAGAGAAAGTATACCATTGGTCAGTTGGTCAAAATCAGCCGGTTTCTGGCCAAACTTTGGTGGCAGAAAAAAACCGTGGATCATCAGAGATTCAAGTGTACCCTTACACACGGTCAACACGGTGTTGAGAACTTTTTTACCAGCAGTCACTCGCCATAACGCTAAAGGCATTTTGAAATGTTGCAGGCAAGGGTTTCGAGTCAGAAAGCGCGTCAGAATCGAAGCCAAACTCATCATTATTGGACTACTTACGCCGAAAAGTTTAACGCCGAATATATTTAGCGACGTCAAACTCGTTGCGTGTAAATTAAGCAACATTTTTCTTACGCAGACCGCCATGTTTTTGCAGAAGTTATTTTTATGATGAAGACAATGGATGATCAATTCCCGGAGATAGCTCCCAAACCGGCTAGCGTACCAGTAAGTTCTTACGTTCTGCGCAGAATGAAGCCTGCATGTTAGCTTCAGGTACATTTCGCGCCATAATCCTGGCGACGTGTTGATTAAATTTCTCCAAGATGTGCATACATACGCTAATCTGGTCAGGTCTTTGAAGTCAAGGAAACTAAAAATGTGCAAAAGAACGTCATTAGGTAGCTGCTCTGTCAGATTGAAGGTGTTTGAAGGTTTATTTAATGTTCTCGCGTACCTCTCGTTTGAGTCCCTTAGATCTATAACATCTGCAGTTGCTATGTGAGTCTTTTTAATTTTGTGTTTCATTTTCACTTGACACTAGTGTGGACGCTCACTGACAGAAAACAAACCGTAATATAAACACCAGCATTTCGTATCTTCACGATCTTATCTTGAGGCGACCATGTAGGTGTGATTAAACAAAAAGTTTCCTTTAGTTTTCTTGACGTGCAAGAAGGTGCGCTTGCTATGGTGTGTAAACATGTTGAATGTCTATTTTGCAAGATTAAAAACTAAATATATTACACTATAAATAGTCACTCAGCTTTAATTTAAAATCGCGTACTAAGAAAGATAAATAATTTTAATGTTTAATTTAGTTTAGTCCCCGAGTTTGAGGTTATTACAGTATTAATTGTATCACACCTATGATCAAAGCCGGACACAGCGCTTGTGATCAAACACCAGTTGATAGACCACCTGTGATCAAAGACCCTCTGCTGAGAAAATACATGTGGTCAAACCCCCTATGATCAAAACCCCTATGGTCAAAGCACCGCTATGGTAAAAGCTCCGCTGTGGTCAAACCCCCTATGGTCAAACCCCTATGGTCAAAGCACCTGTGGTCAGAAGTCCTAGGACCCTGATCATAACGTATTTAGCCTGAAGAGACTGTAAATATTCTTCACACCCCATTCAATAAAAGCGCTTGTTAAATGGTATTGGTTTATTATTGGTCTTGTACTTAAAGGTACTAGTTTGTTTTGTTACATTATTTGTGTATTTTATTTTTTAAATCACAGTTAACAACGTTAAATAGACAAACGTAATTTGTAAGAACTGTCAACATACAACACATTAATTTATATATAGTATGTTTATTAAAGACTTGGCTGAGTATGTCATGCCAAAATGGATTTATTTTGAAATATAAATAATTTACTTCTTAATTTGATTTTTGATTTTTTAAATGATTTAAATGATGTATGTGACTCAATAGCTACAGCTGGACTCCGTGACTGTTATTTTAACATCTGTGTCTTGACCTTTTGAGAGTAGACCCTGATTCTTGACCCAGGGTAGTCCCACCCTCCCAGCATGTTCGGTCATCCTCCATGTAACATTCATCGGAGTCGTGGCATCAGCGGTACTCGAACCTTAGCCGTCGTCCACGTTTGTTCTTAGTCGTTTGTGCACTGATTCTCGTAGCTGTCTTCTTTTTTCTATTATTTTTAGGGCAATCTTTTCTGTCCATGGGGCATCAAAGTGGGCTGAGACCTGCGATATATGGAGGCGATAATGAAATCTGTATTATGGGGAGGGGTTAATGAAATATGTATTATGGGGAGTGGATAAAGAAATCTGTATTATGTGGAGTGGATAATGAAATCTGTATTATGGGGAGTGGATAAAGAAATCTGTATTATGGGGAGTGGATAAAGAAATCTGTATTATGGGGAGTAGAAAATGAAATCTGTATTATGGGGAGTGGATAATGAAATCTGTATTATGGGGAGTGGATAATGAAATCTGTATTATGGGGAGTGGATAATGAAATCTGTATTATGGGGAGTGGATAAAGAAATATGTATTATGGGGAGTAGAAAATGAAATCTGTATTATGGGGAGTGGATAATGAAATCTGTATTATGGGGAGTGGATTGGGAAATCTGTATTATGGGGAGTGAATAGGGAAATCTGTATTATGGGGAGTGGATAGGGAAATCTGTATTATGGGGAGTGGATAGGGAAATCTGTATTATGGGGAGTGGATAGGGAAATCTGTATTATGGGGAGTGGATAGAGAAATCTGTATTATGGGGAGTGGATAATGAAATCTGTATTATGGGGAGTGGATAAAGAAATCTGTATTATTGGGAGTGGATAAAGAAATCTGTATTATGGGGAGTGGATAATGAAATCTGTATTATGGGGAGTGGATAATGAAATCTGTATTATGTGGAGTTGATAATGAAATCTGTATTATGGAGAGTGGATAATGAAATCTGTATTATGGGGAGTGGATTGGGAAATCTGTATTATGGGGAGTGGATAAAGAAATCTGTATTATGGGGAGTAGAAAATGAAATCTGTATTATGGGGAGTGGATAATGAAATCTGTATTATGGGGAGTGGATTGGGAAATCTGTATTATGGGGGGTAGATAATGAAATCTGTATTATGGGGAGTGGATAATGAAATCTGTATTATGGGGAGTGGATAATGAAATCTGTATTATGGGGAGTGGATAATGAAACCTGTATTATGGGGGGTAGATAATGAAATCTGTATTATGGGGAGTGGATAATGAAATCTGTATTATGGGGAGTGGATAATAAAATCTGTATTATGGGAAGTGGATAATAAAATCTGTATTATGGGGAGTGGATAATGAAACCTAAAATATGGGGAGTGGATAATGAAACCTAAAATATGGGGAGTGGATAATGAAATCTGTATTATGGGGAGTGGATTGGGAAATCTGTATTATGGGGAGTGAATAGGGAAATCTGTATTATGGGGAGTGGATAGGGAAATCTGTATTATGGGGAGTGGATAGGGAAATCTGTATTATGGGGAGTGGATAGGGAAATCTGTATTATGGGGAGTGGATAGAGAAATCTGTATTATGGGGAGTGGATAATGAAATCTGTATTATGGGGAGTGGATAAAGAAATCTGTATTATTGGGAGTGGATAAAGAAATCTGTATTATGGGGAGTGGATAATGAAATCTGTATTATGGGGAGTGGATAATGAAATCTGTATTATGTGGAGTTGATAATGAAATCTGTATTATGGAGAGTGGATAATGAAATCTGTATTATGGGGAGTGGATTGGGAAATCTGTATTATGGGGAGTGGATAAAGAAATCTGTATTATGGGGAGTAGAAAATGAAATCTGTATTATGGGGAGTGGATAATGAAATCTGTATTATGGGGAGTGGATTGGGAAATCTGTATTATGGGGGGTAGATAATGAAATCTGTATTATGGGGAGTGGATAATAAAATCTGTATTATGGGGAGTGGATAATGAAATCTGTATTATGGGGAGTGGATAATGAAACCTGTATTATGGGGGGTAGATAATGAAATCTGTATTATGGGGAGTGGATAATGAAATCTGTATTATGGGGAGTGGATAATAAAATCTGTATTATGGGAAGTGGATAATAAAATCTGTATTATGGGGAGTGGATAATGAAACCTAAAATATGGGGAGTGGATAATGAAACCTAAAATATGGGGAGTGGATAATGAAATCTACAGTATGGAGATGGGCAGACTGACGAACATCAAGCTGACTCGGGTCAGATCCAAACTCGAGACTGGCGGGTTAGCAGACGAGCTCGCTACCCCCTGGCCACATAGTCCCATAGACTTACATGTACATAGAGCAGCTGTTTACACTGTTGAACCAGCTGTATTAGTTCCTTGTCAATCCCATCCGCGTTGTTAACATCAAGACTCAGCTTGGCCAGACTCTGACTGTGGATAATATAGAGAATTAATTAATTCATAAAAAATTAATTAGGCATCCAATTAAGTCAAATTTAATGTCATAATGCATTGTCTTCATGTCTTGACCCACGTGCCAATTACGAACCGTATCTGTCAGTTAGAAGTGTCCGAATTTTCGCTCCGGCGTTTCGATCTAGACAGACAGACAGAGGAAGTGAGTGTAATAAAAGCTTGTAAAAATGGAACAGTTTTCTTCCCCTTTGCTCACAATAATTACATTTCTTGCTTCCTGTCATTAAGTTTCGAATGAATACTAATATAGAAATATTTAGTCCTTTTTTAAAAATTGTTAAAAATTCTTCTAAACTGTAGTCTGTAATCAGTGTCTAAAAATAAAAATATAATGTAATCGGTGCTGTGTTATGCGTGGCCTAGCAGTAGAGCGCTAGACTGCTAACCCGAAAGTCTCGCGTTCGAATCCGGGTTCAAGTCAGTGGAACCTTCCTGGGTTCACCCACATCTGATAGGTACCTAACAGTTATTAGGAAAGTTAAGGCGACTGGGCAAAGTGCTGACAACGTTATCCCTTCATATGCCGAGGTCAAGATACACATGAACTCTACTGCACCTGTCCAATCTCTGGATATACAGTAGGACTCTGGACATACAGTAGAGCTCTGGACATACAGTAGGGCTCTGGACATACAGTAGGGCTCTGGGCATACAGTAGGGCTCTGGACATACAGTAGGGCTCTGGACATACAGTAGGGCTCTGGACATACAGTAGGGCTCTGGACACTAAAAGTAGGGCTCTGGACACTAAAAGTAGGGCTCTGGACACTAAAAGTAGGGCTCTGGACACTAAAAGTAGGGCGCTGGACACTAAAAGTAGGGCTCTGGACACTAAAAGTAGGTCTCTGGACACTAAAAGTAGGGCTCTGGACACTAAAAGTAGGTCTCTGGACATACAGTAGGGCTCTGGACATACAGTAGGGCTCTGGAAACTAAACGTAGGGCTCTGCACACAACAATAGGGCTCTGCTCGGTGCACAAATAGGTTACTTAACCCACTCATACACACACACTCACACATATACACGCACGCTTTAAGTCATAATCACACAATCACGAACGTTCATACGGACACACACGCACACACACACTCCCACTTAGTGACACACCCTCAAGCACACACACTCACACACAAACATATAAAAACACATCCACACACGCACGTTCACACACACACACACGACCAAGAGTTCTCTAACCTGAAGTTGGTTCTTATCTGATTCAACGCCCCCCGCACATCCAGCGCATTCCCTACTCTATACTCTATCCGGACATCATACACCGGCAACACTGGATCCAACATGGCTAGAACTACGTCACGTGAGTCGATGAAAGTGTTACAAACAAGGTGCAGCGCTACTTTCAGATCTGGGCAACCGTTTGTCTGTATCGAAGAAACGAGATAATGGGAAACGTCATTCATTGGAATATTGTAGACTGACAGATCTTAAACTAGATGTGTGCGTTATACCTCAGCGAGCTTCACGGTTAAACAGAAATTAAAAATGATAATAAGAACGAGCCGGCCCGCGGCATAACATACGCCGCTATTTAGTTGTTTCTAATTTTCAATAATTCATAATTTGTGAATTCGACAGTACCAACGCTGACACTGAAAATATTTCTTTAAAACACTATAAGTAGCTCGTTAAGGACCATAACCCCCCCCCCTTCCTTCCCTCCCCCCCCCCCCCTCCTCCCCCCCCCCCCCCCTACGTTTAAAATCGTTGGCTCTGCTTGTAAACATTTAGAGTGAACACAGCTCACTAAAACCATGTAGGGGTGGGGAGGTAGGGAGAGCGTTTGCAGCTTGTTTTCTAACGGCTCGAAGAAGAGAATTATATATATAGATAATGATAATGATTATAGTTGAAATAATATTAATAACAATCATCATAGTAATGGTTATTATTAATTTTATTGTTATTATTATTAGTAGTAGTAGTATTAGTTTTATTATTATTATTATTATTATTAGTAGTAGTAGTAGTAGTAGTAGTAGTAGTAGTAGTAGTAGTAGTAGTAGTAGTAGTAGTAGTAGTAGTAGTACTATTATTGCTATTATTATTAGTAGTAGTAGTATTAGTATTAGTAATATTATTATTATTATTATTACTATTATTATTATTATTATTATTATTATTATTATTATTATTATTATTATTATTATTATTATTATTATTATTATTATTATGGTCATTATTATTATTATGGTCATTATTATTATTATTATTATGGTCATTATTATTAATATTAAAAATATTCTCTTACTGATAGGAACAAACTAATAACTTAATTAATTAAAAGATACAAATTATTATATTTAATGTTTCTCTGTACCTGAGGTCTTTGTGGCGAGGATTACCCCCCCCCCCCCCCCGCCTTCCTCTATACATTGTATACTCTACTCACACCTCCACGTTTCCAACACCTAAACACCAAAAGGTCTTTAGAAAAGTAATGTAATTACCAAATTTTCCCACGAATTGTGTGTGACTTTTATCGAATAACACGAAGCGCCGTTATCAAACAGTTTTAGTTTCCTTAATTTTGCATTGGATCTGGACAGCGCATCAACAAAAGCATCTGTCAAAATAAAGTAGTCGATGCCCAGTTTTGTCAGGCGGTTGAGAGCAAGGATGCCGTTGGTCAGTTGGTCAAACTCAACCGGTCTCTGGTCGATATTGACTTGCATGAAAAAGCCATCGATCATCAGAGATTGTAGAGTTCCCCTGGATTTTGATAACACCGTGTCGAGAATTCTGCCACCTTCTGGAATCGGCCATTGCGCTATCGGCATTCCAAACTGCTGTAGTTGGTCGCAGCGTGACAGAATGCGCGTCAGGATCTGGATGATACTGGATAAAACTGTCGATCTAGCGCCTCTACACTGTAGGTCAGTTATCACCAATGACGTCAGATCCGCTTGATGTAAATTCAGTAAAAGTTTCCTGAGGCACACGGCCATGGTGTCGCAATGGATGTGCTTGTTAGCATGCAAACAGCTGATAGTGAGGTCTTGGACGTGCTCACCAAATCTCGCGGCGTACCAGCAAGCTGCTTCATTGTGTTTGGACTGTCGTCTGCAAGACAACTTCAGGTGCATGCTCTTCCAAAACCTGGGCGTGCCGTGGATCGAATCTCGCCAGAGTTTACATACCGTCGCAAGTCTCATCAAATCTTTGATGTCAAAATACTCGAAGATTTTCACAAAAATGTCTTGTGGCAACTGGTTCTGCTTACACAAGACACTGGAATTTAATTTTAGATCGTACATTTTCTTTGTCTGCTCCTTTGTGGGAGTGTTCCTTGATGTTGTCGTTGTATTGAAACCACTATTAACAGAAAAAATGACAACAGCACCAATACAGACGTGTTGATTTTTGACGATGTAAAATTCAACTTCCTTTTGCCGCGTTGTGCGCACCCGTGCAGTGTATGGTGCACCAACTATGGTGTGCAAATGTTGGCTGCTGATGTGAGCATTTGTCAAAATAAAGCTGGGGTTAGATCCCCGTAACTTTCTAGTGTATTCTTATATTGCATTAAGAGTTGGAATGGCACTAGACTATTCCTATATTGTAGTAACTGTTCTAGTTGGCAATTCCAGTGCAATCGGGGAATAGAAATAAAAACTTGTGACAAGAGAGATCTTTTTTAAAAAAGAAAACAAAACAAAAAATAATTAGGATTTGCTTGATACGAATTTAATATAACACGTTCAAATTATAAAGCTTTTGAGACAAAAAAGAATAAAATAAACCAAACCTTCACAGTTATCGGGAATCGTTAAAAGTTGAAAGAAATCTTAGTATATTGCTATATTGACCCATTTTAATAAACAAATACCTTCAACAAAGGCCCCTAGTTTTTATTTTATCTCAGTACAAATGTCCCTAACGTATGTACCTATAAACACGATGCATCTAATGTGCACACTCCACACAACATGTGGTGTTGGTGGCTGATGATTTATATGGCTTGGACGATAGCTTTGTTATAGATCGTTCTGTTTTATTATAATTAATATAAAACAAAGTGATTTTTTTTTCTAAAATCGGTGTAAACAAAATAAAAAATAAAAAATAAAACACTTCTAACAGAATTTAAATAAAAACTGCATATAAATATATCCAACATTTTTTTTGTATATGGTGTATTTATTAAATATTTTTAAACTTAACATAATTTGTCTTGGTAGAATGGAGTACTCATTGTTTATTTAAGCACAAAAAAATGTGTTTACCATTATTTAAAATGAACTACTTGATGTTAGTGTCTGATTCTAGGCCCGGGATACTGATCGTTGGTCGTCACTGTGATCGCCCTCAATATTCTATGTCTATGTTACCGTGGTATGGGATGTATTCGAACCTAGGCATCAGGCGGATTTGCTCTCACACGTTTCTTGCTACTTCCTGGAAGGTCCCTGACAGAGAGGTCGCGTCTTCTTTGTTCTACCAGTGCCATGGCTATCCTGGCAGTCTCAAGGTCAACAAAGTTAGCCGACACCTGAAACATGAAGGAGGGGGGTGAGGGGCGGGGTTAACATAGCTGTGCTTTTGGGTTAATAGACTACGCTGAAAAAATTGGAAGAAATCTCGAAATAAATTTACATATAGGTGCTAACGAGGATGAGAATCGGCCTGTTGCCTTGACTAGTTTTAAGTTTCAATTTAGATCCCCTTTCATACCTAAAGTTGTATTGGGCAGATGAAGTAGAGTTCATGTGGCTTGACTTGGGCTTAGGTAGTGGTCATGTAGTCAGCATTATGCCCAGCAGTATTTACTTTCCCAAACGTGAGCCAGGCACCTATTATCGCTGGGTGGTCTCAGGGACGTCCTACAATCCGGATTCAGGACCGAGATCCGAACTCAAGACCCTTCGGGATAATAGCCGAACGCCCTACCATTTTACCACATCGTCCCATTAGACTTACGTTTAGGTGAACCAAATGTTTACATTGCCGAACAAGTCCTAAGAATTCGGTGTCACTTCTGCCACTGCTGTTCAAATCCAACTCCAGCTTTACTAGACAATGACTGTGGATCAGTTAGCGAATAATAGATCAGTTATTTTCCTTGTGCTTGTGATAAACTACATTGCCTGTATTCTGGCAATGGTCGCGAATTTATACCGATTTAGAGAAATGTAGACATTATATTCTTTGTCGGTTAAATTATTATTACTACGTTAAAATTAAGGTAACTGGCATCGTGTCAGTTTCAATATCTAGAGCTACGCCCTCTTCCCCGTTCTTCTTTGCTGTGAAGATTGTACAACAACGACTATAATGTAGAGCTTAGTTCTGTACAACCTAGCCCTAGCCCTAGCCCTAGCCCTAGCCCTAGCCCTAGCCCTAGCCCTAGCCCTAGCCCTAGCCCTAGCCCTAGCCCTAGCCCTAGCCCTAGCCCTAGCCCTAGCCCTAGCCCTAGCCCTAGCCCTAGCCCTAGCCTTAGCCCTAGCCCGAGCCCTAGCCCTAGCCCTAACCCTTATCCTTATCCTTACCCTTACCCTTACCTTACCCTTATTCTAGTCATAGCTCTATTACTAGCCATAGTGATAGTGATAGCGATAGCGATAGCCATGGCCATGGCCATGGCCATGGCCTTGGTCATGGTCATGGTCATGGTCATGGTCATGGTCATGGTCATGGTCATGGTCATGGTCATGGTCATGGTCATGGTCATGGTCATGGTCATGGTCATGGTCATGGTCATGGTCATGGTCATGGTCATGGTCATGGTCATGGTCATGGTCATGGTCATGGTCATGGTCATGGTCATGGTCATGGTCATGGTCATGGTCATGGTCATGGTCATGGTCCTAAACCTAACCCTAAATCTAAACGTAACCCTAAATCTAAACCTAACCTTAAATCTAAACCTAACCCTAAATCTAAACCTAACCCTAAATCTAAACCTAACCCTAAATCTAAACCTAACCCTAACATATCGTTAGCTCTAATCCTGTCCCTAACTTAATAGGTAGGAAAAGTGGTTCCAAAAGTGGTTCCACTTTGTGTTGCCAGAAAGCATATTTTTGAACCAAAATTGAATATTTTAAAATATTTGTGAAATAAGTACAAAGTCACTTCCGGTTTTACTAAAGCTAAAAATATTTAAACACAAAATTACTAATACTATAATAGTAATTTACAAAACATTTTAATTTTAATTTGGATTAGTATAGTCAGGGTGTTGTGGTGAAAGGGGATGTTATATTATTTAATATAAATAAACTACTAGGCTATATTCCATTGTAATAATAAGTAAAGCGTAATTAATATCAACAGTTTCTTCTTCTTCTTCGTTCTTAATTATTAGTGTTGAAGGGGATCGAGATTTATCTGCCAGTGGGTTTGAACTCGAGACTTTGTTCGAATTTATCAACCATGAGCTTTTTTCCGACTCGACCACGCCTCCAACACAATTAAGCGTTACGTGTCAACTGGTTATGCGCCATTGAGGCCGTTGACTCCGATTTCAGCCTGCTTTTCTTTTTGGATTTGCTTCCATAGCCTTTGTCCAACCAAGAACAAACTACAAGGCAGCAGTTGTTTAATTTTGGAGTTGTCTCTCCTAGAAGAGTGGCTGTCCCCAGCTAACGAGCCTCATCTGCCCGAGGGTTCGAACTCGAGACTTTTCGGTTTAGCAACCATGAGCTTTACCGACTCGACCACGCCGACCCATCAACAGTTTAATATAAGCCTAATCAATCTAGATCGACCTCTGACTATGGGGTCATCTATTAACGATGTCACAACGATGCCAGACTCCCCCCTTCCCCAAAAAAAGTAAACCTAAGCCCCCCTCCCCCCCCCCCCCCCCCCCCCCGCTATTGCAGCGATTTTCATAAAGTATTTAGACCTATGGGCTTTTCCAACATTCAATGTAAGCCTATTGATTAATTATTTTATAACAATTTATAAAACAACTTTTAATAATGCAAATAAAGGCTTAGATTCAGTTTCTTAACATGAGTGTTTGTTGAACATTGAAAAGTGTCATCTTACTTTCTGAACCCCCTCCCGCCCTTGACACAAAGGTCCAGATCTCCCCCACCACCTCAAAGTCTGATGGACGACCACTACAGCATTTTGCTATTATTTATAGGATATTCATTAATTAGTCATACAAACCCAATTACATTTGTTGCTGTGATGGTATCTCTGTCTTTACAATTATTAAATAGTTAATCTTAACTCAACATTTCCCCTAAGCTCATTTGCTATAGCTGCCTATCCTTATAGAAAACATCTTTTCCTCAAATATCTGGAATGCATCTGATCAGCAAGTCTTCTTCTTTTGTAATATATAACATGTTCATAAACTTGCACGGCCAATAACAACACATTACCAGGAAACAGGCAGTGATTATAGTTTGCTGTATTTGTGGTTGATGGTTAGTTATCAGCCATGCTTCACTAAGCCTGGTCCACATTTATATGCTGGTATGGCTAGAATTGACAAAAACCCATATGCTTGATTCTTCCCTTATCATTAAGTTTTACATCTATGATATATATATATGCAAATGTAAGGCTTAGAGTGGGACTACATATTTGTGAACACATTTGCTAAAGCAAAAGTTCTTGAGTTGAAATTTTAATCCTTTAGGTTGTCTCTGATTCAAATTCAAAGCAGCTTTAACCTTAACTGGTACCTGACTGGTTATAGACAGTAAAACTTAGTAAAAGCTGTTTGACATTTTGCTGACCATAAAATTTATTAATATGGAGAGGCAACAAAACTAGGTGAAATCTACTTCAGCCCCATATTCTTAAAAACTATTTATAGTTCGCCAGTTTAAGTTATTTGTTGAATTAAGGTAGCAATAATTAGTTTCCGCTTACACCAGCACACACAACCAGTGCTGAAAAAAAAAATAAACATAACAAAGTTTATGATTTTCTTTTTTTAATTACCATATTCATACAGAACTAACATAATAAAAAATAGTTGTTCAATATGAACAAGTTTTCTTGGGTCCAACATGTATCCTTGGATCAGTTTTTAAATTGAGCTTCATCTTGACTATTGTCTTCTCTGTATGCAGTTGTATAATCCACAGTATCTAAAAAAACATAAATAAATTTCATAAACTGTTATATTAAACTCATTAATATTTACATACTTTCAACTCTCAATGTTATAAATAAAAATATTTGTCCATCTTATAAAGATCATAAAGCAATGATGTGTATTTATGTATTGGATTGTATGGGCCATCTAACCATTACCATTCATTGAAACTATAGGTCTAATAGTTTACTTTTAATATTTTAATGTAAGGAGTTTGTCATTAAATACAATAGGCCTTCAAAAGAGTCCAAAAGTCATGTATATACCATTTTAAAAAAAAGAAAAGGTATCAATAAAGATCTACTACTTATGTTTTGCCACGTCAGGAATTAGTTGAAAATTGATATTCAAACTAGGCTACTATAACTATCATTAATTCATGCACATACTAAAATAAATATTAGGATAATTATATTAATTTGATTTGTAAGTTAATCCATCTATGACAAGTGACACCTTTTGGCTTTATCAACTATTCTGCATTTTAAGTTCTAAAGATCACTACATAAAACTAAGAGTAGACTAAGTCATATATTAAGTTAATTAAGTAGAACTAAAATAAGACAGCTATTTACTAGTAAGCCTACTCTTCTATTCAGTAATTTTTACTATTATATTAGAGGCCTAAAATTACTGTTAGACTACTAATCTAGATTAAACTTAAATTTTGGATATTATTTAATGTACTAGTCTGTAACCTTTTATTTAGGCTACATGTAATTTTTACAGTTTAAAATTGTAGCCTTATTAAGCCTAGTTAACTTTGTTTAACTTACATACTAATACTAAATACCTACCCTATCACAGGCCTACTAGACTACTACTAAGCTACTACATGTAAATCTACAGTCTAGATAGGCCTACTGAAACTAGAAGTAATATGACAACTGTAAAAATTAAGCATACTTTATTTTTTTTACAATACTATTTTAAGCCTATAGGGGTATAGACCTACTGTTATTAAATATGAATCTATTAGTTCGACTAACATAAGTCATCGTAAGTCTAATTAGTAATTACCTTTAACTAGGCCCTAATCATAATAACAATGTAATTGGAGTATTAGGACTGTCGTCTGTACCATAGCCTAAATTATCTTAAATAAAATGTATTTTGTACAGATCTAGTAATTTAGTAAGTATTAACTATTAAAATTAAATTAATATATAGAAATTATTGGCCTACTAAATAATTGATTCACTAATGTCATGATTTTGCAATTATGAGGTTGTGTGTATTATAATATACCTAGTAACTGAGTAACTATACTTACTAATACTACTTACTACTATAGTAAATATATTTTAACAAGTAGGCTTTAACTAATTAGACTAATCATTTATTAGACTAGGTGTATCTGTAGTGCCCTACTAATTACCAAGGACTAAGATTAACTATTTACTATATGACTAGTCTCTAAAACTAGTCTATACCAGCTACACATTTATAATATAAACTATGGGCCTAATTTATTTAACTTATCTATTATTACTATTAACTTAAAATACTTGAATTATTTAATATAGATTTTTATAAAATATATAACTTCTAGATTCTAGATGTATACTAGTTAACTAGAGTAGATCTCTACTTGACTTATACTAGGGACTTGGATGAAATTTCATTTTTTAAAAAATAAAAAATGTAGTAGCACCAGTTTATAGAGCTCATTTAGACAAGAACAAAGATACTTTTATTTTAAATTTAGCTCAAACGGTTACGAAGTTATGAATTTTTAATGTATTTAATTTTCGGGTTTTTTTACTATGGGGTTTTCTCAATTTTTTGCTTCCCTACTTTTTTGGATGCGAACTAAAATCTCTGTAACTTTTTAAATAGCAGGTATTTTTTAATGAAAATTCACTAAGATCAAGCTTATGATATCAGTAAAAGAGTAAGATAAAAATAATTTAATTGGATGAGAATGATCATAAAAAATAATGTTAACAAAGAGGGTCGCCCCCCTAAAATTTTTGAATAAGCGTCTTTGATAGGCTACACTCAATCTGTTGCCAAATTTTTATTATATGGAATATCTTACTGAAAATTGGCCTGAATAGTGCCAACACTGTATACATTAACAGAAAGTCAAAATATTTTACTTAGCTTATGTGGTTTTATTACAATGTTGGACAAAATAAAAAAGTCATATTTATTCTGCGCAACTACTTTTTTTGCAAGAAAGAAGTACAATGTTGAGCTGATTTTAGATTACTTTGCTTATATGCAAGAAATATTGTAAACATGAAGGTTATTATATACTTTGATATTTCCTTTGTTCAAATTTGATTTTAAAAATATTTTATTTAATGAAAAAGAGGTTTAAACTCATATACCCCCCTTAATTTTAAACAATAAATTCTGCTATAGGCAACACATAATCAGTTGCCAAATTTTTATTATATGGAATATCTTAATGAAAATTGGCCTAATTGGTGCCAAGATTGTATACATCCACACAAAGTAAAAATATTTCACTTAGCTTATGTGGTTTTGTTACAATGTTGGTCAAATTTAAAAAGTCATTTTTGTTCTGCGCAACTACTTTTTTGCAAGAAAGAAGTACAATGCTAAACTGATTTTAGATTACTAAAATTGTATCTAAATGTTGTCAATATGCATGATATTTCATCCCTGTTATGTGTATGTTATCATAGAATTGATATAATTTAATTTACAATTATTGTTGAACAAATAATTTAATAATTGAAATGATTTTTTTTATTGGTGGAGTAATGATCACCATTTAATGTTAAAGGTAAGTTTTATAATTAAGAAACATCTGTCATATATTTAAGTGACATCTCATGCTGTGTGGATAACATGTTTAAGTCTGTTAGCTTGTATCACTTTTTTACTTTAAAAAATAACACCATCAATGATTTAAAAATGAAATCTGATTAAACATCTACTGAAGCTGTGTCTCCTCTGACTGATAGCTTTTAGAACTGTAATAAAAACCAGCAACATCCATTCTTAAGTGGACCTATTTCTCCTTCATTGAAGTTGCTTATGAGTAGATCCACATCTTTTGATTCTCTATCCCCTTGTGAACTGGTACATTTTATCTAGGGCCAAGACTAGTAAAAAAGCAACTGAGATGTATACTACAGCAAAAATACAGTAGTATCATATGTACTTCAAATAGGCCTACAGATGAAGACAGAACATTGTACAAGGATTGTAGTAATTTAGTAATAAATCTAAAACGAACAAAGTCCTAGAGCTATAAAGAAAATATAGGACTCCTAAAATGTTTGAATATTAGTAATATTGGTAATAAAAATTCGCTTGAAAAGCAATCAAAAGGCTAAATGTTTAATATAGAATTACCCTATTGGCCTATATCTTATTATAAGAAAATTTATAGACCAAATGATAGGCAAATGGAATTTTATATTAGATTCTAGATCTAGGCCTATATCAAGCTTTAAAATTTAAGAAAAATGTGGAAAGTACACAAGATACTATAATGATAGCTAATATAAAATATAGAACTCATTCAAGAACAATATAGATCTATATCTAGGCCATACAATTAAAATGAAACAATAATTCAACTTGAAAAATTTTGCAGAAATCTATTTTTAGATCTAACTCAAAATTACAAAAAAAAATGAATCTAAATAGAAAATATGCGCACAAAGTCAACAAAAAATCATAGTTTTATCAATATAAAATATAATTCTATAGTTTAAAATGATTAGAGTAGATCTCTACTTGACTTATAGTATAAGTCTTATACTTAATAGATCTACTGACGTACAATATAAAGTTACTTAACTAACTATAAGATCTATAGTAGTTAGTATAGTATTAGTATTAGTATTATTGAGTATTAAGTATATAAATTAGAATAGATCTAGATCTTGTATTTTTATATTTAATAAATAGGCCTAATTAAACATATTAAAAAGCTGTAACATCCTAGATCTACTACTAGACTAGATCTCTAGATGTCTATATACTATATAGTAGCCTATATTATAGTACAGAAGTATATAGTATATAGTATAGATCTAGATCCAGTATAGGCCTACTAGATCTAGATTCTATCTAGAATAGATCTAGAATCTAGCTAGACTAGATTCTAGACTAGATCTAGAGATCTAATCTAGATCTAGATCTAGATTAGCTAGATCTAGATCTAGATGATAATAGATTCTAGATCTAGAATAGATCTCTAGAGTACTCCTCCTAGAATCTAGTACTAGAATCTAGATTCTCGATATAAATCTATCTAGTCTAGATAATCTAGATCTAGATCTAGAAACTTATAGATCTAGCTCTAGCTTACTGCTTCGAGCACTCACAGAGTGAGTAGTGAGTAGTCACAGGCCACAGGCCTTAAAAAAAAACAATGAAACGTGCGTTAAAAACATTCTACAAAAACATTGGTAACAATTAATAAGAATAATGTTAGATATAAGTAATCTGAGCATAACAGTCATAAAAAAATAAGCCAATTATAATGAAAAGAGATACAAACGAATTTTAAAAGCCTGAATCGAACTGAAAATATTCCCTTGTTCGCCATTTTGTTTTCTTGGATTACCTTGTTCGTATTTATCATGGACAATAAATGTTATGACATTTATCGTTTCACTCTCCCTGGCCACTTCAGTTCAGTTCAAGGTGGGGTTAAGGGCGGTTTTATTAAATATTTAAATTTATACAATAATTCAAAATCATTTTCAACGGCTTATGTTCAACACAAAAATCTGAAAAGGAGTGTAATCGATGGTTCCTTATCGACTTTAATTTTTGAAAATGTAGCTATAATTGTATCGCTTCCTAAATTTTTTAAAATAATTTTTTAAAAATTTAGTATGATTATATAGACTTTTCCTACCTATTGACAGGGAGTGAGGAATAATTAACCGGTGGTAACTGCACATAGGGTAATGTTTTCACATATTTTTCACGATAGGAAATCAGATACTTAAAATATAACCCTAAAGCTCTCTCTAAACTCAAATAGTTAAAACAAATGTATTTGGACTCGTCAAAGTCATTAAAAAACCTAACTGAAAGATTCAGTAAAGACAACAACCAATTTATCGAGAAATTTGACGCGACCTTACTATAACCTCTAGATACAAACAGTGGGTTGCTTTGTCGCGGTGTAAAGTAAAAGTAAAGTTCCCCTTTCAAACCTGACGGTCTATGGGGCAAGTGAAGTAAAGTTCACTTGTTTCTGTGACCTCGGCTTATGAAGCGAAAGTGTGGTCTGCACTATGCCCAGCCGCCTTTACTTTCCCTAACGTGAGTTAGCTACCCATCAGAGTTGGGTGGACTCATGGACGGTCTACTGACTTGAGCCGGATTCAAACTCGAGACTTACAGGTTAGCACTCCAGCTCTCTACCGCTAGACCACTCCGTCCCATTGTCGCGGTGTACAGGAATAATATTTTACAGAATACACACATACATAATCATTCATACATATACAGTAATACTAAAACACACACTCATACGGACACACACATACTCACTCTTAGAGACATTTTCTAACGAACTTTAGCTCCCAGGATTGCTCACATACAAAAGTATATAAACACACCCACAAACCTGGCTCACAACACACACACACACACACACTTAGAGACACACATTCTAACCCTCAAGATCACTCACGCTAAAGTAAAAAAAAATAACTTCCACAAACGTTACACACATACACACACACACAAGTTCACAAGCAAGAGTTCTCTGACCTGAAATAGTGTGAAATCTCATTTAGTGCGCCTCGCATGTTATAAAACGCAAATGTTTTTGTACATTTTATCCGGATATCGGACAAGTGTAAGACGGGATCCAATAGGTCTAGCAACGCGTATGTATGAAGACCATAAGCACCGCTAATCATACGAAGACCCACTTTCAATTGCTGGCAACCTTTAACCTGTTTCAAAATAAATAAATAAATTCAACTTAATCAAAGACAGCCAAGTCTAAAATCAGGTGGCTTATACAACTTTTATTATAATAGTAATTATTATTTGAACCACTATAATCATAATTATTATTATCACTACTATTATATGGTTAATATTTTTTGTTCTTTCTAACTAACGTCAGAACGAAGGAGATTTTTTTCTTTGTCTATTAAAAAAATGTAGGCCTACCTAAATCGCGCCTTTTCAATTATCATTTCACTGTAAAGATCTTTAGGAAAGTAATTTACTTACCAAATTTGCCCACGATTTGTGTGAAATTATTTTTATAAAACAGGAAGAGCCGTTAAGAAACAGTGTTAGTTTCCTTAGATTTGCATAAGACCTGGACAGCGCATCAACAAAAGCATCTGTCAAAATAAAGTAGTCGATGCCCAGTTGTGTCAGGTGGTTGAGAGCAAGGATGCCGTTGGTCAGTTGGTCAAACTCCACGGGTCTCAAGAATCTCTTTTTGAAAGTGACTGGCTTAAAAAAACCATCGATCCTTAAAGAGTGTAGAGTTCCTCTGGCTTTTGATAACACCGTGTTGAGAAATTTACTTCCTTCTGGAACCTTCCATTGCACTAACGGCATTCCAAACTGCTGTAGTTGGCCGCAGCGTGACAGAATGCGCGTCAGGATCCGGACAATACTGGACCAGATTGGCGTTCTTGCGCTCCTACATCGTAAGTCAGTTATAATCAATGTCGTCAGATTCGCTTGACGTAAATTCAGCAAAAGTTTCCTGAGGCACACGGCCATGGTGTCGCAATGGATGTGCTTGTTAGCATGCAAACAGCTGATGGTCAGGTCCCGAAAATGCTCACCAAGTCTCGCGGCGTACCAGCAAGCTGCTTCATTGTGTTTGGACTGTCGTCTGCAAGACAACTTCAGGTTCATGCACCGCCAAAACCTGGGTGTCCCAAAGATAAAATCTCGCCAGGATTTAGATACCGTCGCAAGTCTCATCAACTCTTTCTTTTCAAAATACTCGAAAATTTTTATTCGAATTTCTTGTGGTAACTGAAGTTCTAGAATATCAATCGTCTTTTTATTCTGTCTTAGAGTCGGAGCTTTCTTTAAAGTCTCCATTTTATCGAATCCGATAGTAACAAAAAAGCAACAGAAAGACTTGTATGGTGTGTTATAATTTGGTGACAAAACAATTCAACTTCCGTAAATTACATTGTGCAGATTAGTGCAGTGTTGTGCGTTTAATGTGTAATGTGTGTGAAAAAAATTCTCTAGAATCTAACAACACCCTCAGCGACATAGGTCAGTGTGCATTCTGAGAAGATGAATCGATTTACTTCGATCATGCCAGTGATTATCAAAATCTCATGTAGAAATCTGGATTCATTAAATGCTTACAGATAACAAGATTATTTTTATTCGAGAATGATAAAAATTTGTTTGCTAACTTCAAACGGTCTTTCTTTTGAATGGCTAGACAAAACCTCATCAAACTATAGCGCAAAACAACATATTTAATTACAAGTGATTTTGGATATAATGTTTTAAAAAAATAAACAGGAAAATTAGCGAAAATACGATATGAATCTTGTAATTTGTTCTTGGTTGGACAAAGACAATGGAAGCAAATCCAAAAAGAAAAGCAGGCTGAAATCGAAGTCAACGGCCTCAACGGCGCATAACCAGTTGACCAGTATACTTAATTGTGTTGGAGGAAATACTTTCCAACACAAACATTAAGAACGAAGAAGAAGAAGAAACGATTTGACAAAATTTACATAACATAAAGAGATTACATCTGAAAAAATAACTGACTGCTAGCTTATAAAAAAGAAATATTGTTGGAAAAGAAAAAGCTTTAGTGACTAAACCTTTACCCCTACCTTCCTACATATTTTGTCACAAATCCATGAAGATACACCCTGTGTAATAAAACAAAACATACCTTTTACACAGGCCCCTAATTTTTCTGTTATCTCAGAACATTATAATATGTCCATAACTTAAGTGTAAATAACTTAAGTATCGATAAACGCGATGTATCTATTATACACATTCCACACAGCAATTGTTGTTGGTGACTGATGATTTTTATAGCTTAGACGTTAGATGTTTCTTAAATTTTTCTGTTTTTAATAAACATTAAAAAAAAAAACATAAATGGAACTTTTCTAAAATCGTAGTTAACAAAATAAAAAATAAAAAACAAAACACTTCTAACAGATTTTTTTTTTAAATGCATATATCCATCAAATTATTTTGTATATGTTGTATTTATTGAATATTTTTAAACGTAATATAATTTGTCTTGGTAGAATGGAGTACTCATTGTTTATTTAACATAACAATTGTGTTTACCATTATTTAAAATGAACTGCTTGATGTTAGTGTCTGATTTTA
This sequence comes from Physella acuta, assembly GCF_028476545.2. Classification (NCBI taxonomy): domain Eukaryota; kingdom Metazoa; phylum Mollusca; class Gastropoda; family Physidae; genus Physella; species Physella acuta. The sequence goes on from NW_026731782.1 coordinate 233,567, forward strand.
ATTCCGCGATACCCATCGTTCACTGTGATCGCCCTCGATATTCTACGTCTATGTTCACGTGGTATGGGATGTATTCGAACCTAGACATCAGGCGGATTTGTTCTCACACGTTTCTGGCAACTTCCTGGAAGGTCCCTGCCAGAGAGGTCGCGTCTTCTTTGTTCTACCAGTTCCATGGCTATCCTGGCAGTCTCAGGGTCAACAAAGTCAGCCGACACCTGAAACATGAAGGGGGGGGGGGGGGTGACATGGAAGTGATGTTGGGCCAATCAACTACGCTAAAAAAAATTGGAAGAAATCTCGAAATGAATTCACCTGTGAATGTGAATTTTGCCTTGACTAGTCTTAGACTTAAGTTAAAATTTCTCCTTTCATACCTAAAGTTGTATTAGGCAGATGAATTAGAGTTTATGTTGCTTGACTTGGGCTTATGTAGTGGTCATGTAGTCAGCATTATGCCCAGCAGTATTTACTTTCCCCATCGTCAGCCAGGTACCTATTATCGCTGGGTGGTCTCAGGGACGTCCTACAATCCGGAGTCCGGACTGAGATCCGAACTCAAGACCCTTCGGGATAACAGCCGAACGCCCTACCATTCAACCAAATTCCATGAGACTTACATTCAGGTGGATCAAATGTTTACTTTTCCGAACAAGTCCTAGGAATTCGTTGTCGTTCTCAACGCCCGCCAAATCTATCTTCAGCTTCACCAGGCTATGACTGTGGATCAGTTAGAAAAGAATGGATCATTTATTTTCCTTGTGCTTATGATAAACTACATTGCCTGCATTCTGGCATTGGTCGCAAATTTATACCGTTCTAGAGAAATGTAGTCATTCTATTCTTTATCATTTATTATTCTGACTACTTTAATGTGAACGTAACTGGTGTCGTGTCAGTTTCAATATCTAGATAGCTCTTCCATGTTCATCTTCGCTGTGAAGAATGTACATCTATAACTACTGTACATCTATAACTACTGTACACTGTAACTACATTTATAACTACTGTACACTGTAACTACATTTATAACTACTGTACATCTGTAACTACATTTATAGCTACTGTACATCTGTAACTACATTTATAACTACTGTACATCTGTAACTACATTTATAACTACTGTACATCTATAACTACTGTACATCTGTAACTACATCTATAACTACTGTACATCTATAACTACATCTATAACTACTGTACATCTATAACTACTGTACATCTATAACTACATTTATAACTACTGTACATCTATAAGTACTGTACATCTATAACTACATCTATAAGTACTGTACATCTATAACTACTGTACATCTATAACTACTGTACATCTATAACTACATCTATAACTACTGTACATCTATAACTACATCTATAACTACTGTACATCTATTACTACTGTACATCTATAACTACATCTATAAGTACTGTACATCTATAACTACATCTATAACTACTGTACATCTATAACTACATCTATAACTACTGTACATCTATAACTACATCTATAACTACTGTACATCTACAACTACATCTATAACTACATCTATAACTACATCTATAAGTACTGTACATCTGTAACTACATCTATAACTACTATACATCTGTAACTACATCTATAACTACTGTACATCTATAACTACATCTATAACTACTGTACATCTATAACTACTGTACATCTATAACTACATCTATAAGTACTGTACATCTATAACTACATCTATAACTACTGTACATCTATAACTACTGTACATCTATAACTACATCTATAACTACATCTATAAGTACTGTACATCTATAACTACATCTATAACTACTGTACATCTATAAGTACTGTACATCTATAACTACATCTATAACTACATCTATAACTACTGTACATCTGTAACTACATCTATAACTACTGTACATCTATAACTACATTTATAACTACTGTACATCTATAAGTACTGTACATCTGTAACTACATCTATAACTACTGTACATCTATAACTACATCTATAACTACTGTACATCTATAAGTACTGTACATCTATAACTACTGTACATCTATAACTACATCTATAAGTACTGTACATCTATAACTACATCTATAACTACTGTACATCTATAACTACATCTATAACTACTGTACATCTATAACTACTGTACATCTATAACTAGATCTATAACTACTGTACATCTATAACTACTGTACATCTATAACTACATCTATAAGTACTGTACATCTATAACTACATCTATAACTACTGTACATCTATAACTACTGTACATCTATAACTACATCTATAACTACTGTACATCTATAACTACATCTATAACTACTGTACATCTATAACTACTGTACATCTATAACTACATCTATAACTACTGTACATCTATAACAACTGTACATCTATAACTACATCTATAAGTACTGTACATCTATAACTACATCTATAACTACTGTACATCTATAACTACATCTATAACTACTGTACATCTATAACTACTGTACATCTATAACTACATCTATAACTACTGTACATCTATAACTACTGTACATCTATAACTACATCTATAAGTACTGTACATCTATAACTACATCTATAACTACTGTACATCTATAACTACTGTACATCTATAACTACATCTATAACTACATCTATAAGTACTGTACATCTATAACTACATCTATAACTACTCTACATCTATAAGTACTGTACATCTATAACTACATCTATAACTACATCTATAACTACTGTACATCTGTAACTACATCTATAACTACTGTACATCTATAACTACATTTATAACTACTGTACATCTATAAGTACTGTACATCTGTAACTACATCTATAACTACTGTACATCTATAACTACTTCTATAAGTACTGTACATCTATAACTACATCTATAACTACTGTACATCTATAACTACATCTATAACTACTGTACATCTATAACTACTGTACATCTATAACTACATCTATAAGTACTGTACATCTATAACTACATCTATAACTACTGTACATCTATAACTACTGTACATCTATAACTACATCTATAAGTACTGTACATCTATAACTACATCTATAACTACTGTACATCTATAACTACATCTATAAGTACTGTACATCTATAACTACATCTATAAGTACTGTACATCTATAACTACATCTATAACTACTGTACATCTATAACTACTGTACATCTATAACTACATCTATAAGTACTGTACATCTATAAGTACTGTACATCTATAACTACATCTATAACTACTGTACATCTATAACTACATCTATAAGTACTGTACATCTATAACTACATCTATAACTACTGTACATCTATAACTACATCTATAACTACTGTACATCTATAACTACATCTATAACTACTGTACATCTATAACTACATCTATAACTACATCTATAACTACTGTACATCTGTAACTACATCTATAACTACTGTACATCTATAACTACATTTATAACTACTGTACATCTATAGGTACTGTACATCTATAACTACATCTATAACTGCTGTACATCTATAACTACATCTATAAGTACTGTACATCTATAACTACATCTATAACTACTGTACATCTATAACTACATCTATAACTACTGTACATCTATAACTACTGTACATCTATAACTACATCTATAAGTACTGTACATCTATAACTACATCTATAACTACTGTACATCTATAACTACATCTATAAGTACTGTACATCTATAACTACATCTATAACTACATCTATAACTACTGTACATCTATAACTACATCTATAACTACTGTACATCTATAACTACATCTATAAGTACTGTACATCTATAACTACATCTATAACTACTGTACATCTATAACTACATCTATAAGTACTGTACATCTATAACTACATCTATAACTACTGTACATCTATAACTACATCTATAAGTACTGTACATCTATAACTACATCTATAACTACATCTATAACTACTGTACATCTATAACTACATCTATAACTACTGTACATCTATAACTACATCTATAAGTACTGTACATCTATAACTACATCTATAACTACTGTACATCTATAACTACATCTATAAGTACTGTATATCTATAACTACATCTATAACTACTGTACATCTATAACTACATCTATAAGTACTGTACATCTATAACTACATCTATAACTACTGTACATCTATAACTACATCTATAACTACTGTACATCTATAACTACATCTATAACTACTGTACATCTATAACTACATCTATAAGTACTGTACATCTATAACTACATCTATAACTACTGTACATCTATAACTACATCTATAAGTACTGTACATCTATAACTACATCTATAACTACTGTACATCTATAACTACATCTATAAGTACTGTACATCTATAACTACATCTATAACTACTGTACATCTGTAACTACATCTATAACTACTGTACATCTATAACTACATCTATAACTACATCTATAAGTACTGTACATCTATAACTACATCTATAAGTACTGTACATCTATAACTACATCTATAACTACATCTATAAGTACTGTACATCTATAACTACATCTATAAGTACTGATAACATCTATAACTACATCTATAACTACTGTACATCTATAACTACATCTATAAGTACTGTACATCTATAACTACATCTATAACTACTGTACATCTGTAACTACATCTATAACTACTGTACATCTATAACTACATCTATAACTACATCTATAAGTACTGTACATCTATAACTACATCTATAACTACTGTACATCTATAACTACATCTATAAGTACTGTACATCTATAACTACATCTATAACTACTGTACATCTGTAACTACATCTATAACTACTGTACATCTATAACTACATCTATAACTACATCTATAAGTACTGTACATCTGTAACTACATCTATAACTACATCTATAACTACATCTATAAGTACTGTACATCTGTAACTACATCTATAAGTTCTGTAGAACTTAGTCTTTCCTGAACACGACAAAATGATGGTTATAAATATAAATTTCTGTTTATAGGTCAGGCTTAATTATTAGTCATGCATTTTTACAGTCACTGTATGAAGAACATATATTTCTCGGGTCTTGGATATTACCCCGCCCACCTATGCTTAAGAACTCTAACCCTAACCCCAAACCCCAACCACAAACCTATGGCTAACACTAACCCGAAAATTAATCATTACCTCAACTCTAAACCTACATCTAACCCTAACGTTAACCCTGAATCTAACACTACCCCTAACGCTTACCTTAACCATGGCTCTAGATCTATTACTAGCCATAGCCATAGTCTTAACCCTAAACTTAAACCTAACCCTAAACTAAACTCTAACCTTAATGTAACGTCATCCCTAACACAATCCCTAACTTATCTTTAACTTATCCCTAACTGGGCGGTGGGGGCGGATGGCGGGGGTAAATGGCGTGAGGCTCGGGGGTATAAGGGGAGGGGGAGGGTTAATGTCCTGCTCTCATATTTTTCATGGTAAGGAATCAATTACTTTTAGCATAACCCTATGGCTCTCTATAAATACACAGTAGTTAAAACATATATATTTGGACATGACTAAAACCTACCTAAAAGATTCAGTAAAGACAGCACCCAATTTTTGAACGAATTATGACACGGCCACACACCTAACCTCTGACCTTTGGGAATAGCATGCCTGCTTAATGCTAGACACAAACGATAGGTCGCTTCGTCGCGGTGTACGGAATATTATTTTACAGAACACACACATACATAATCATTCATACATATACAGTAGTACTAAAACACACGCTCATACGGACACTCACATACTCTCTCCTAGTTACATATTCTAACGAACTATAACTCGCAATATCACTCACATGCAAAAGTATAAAAACACACCCACAAACCTGCCTCACAACACACACACACACATTCACACTTAGAGACACACATTCTAACCCTCAAGATCACTCACACGCTAAAGTAAAATTTAAAAAAAAAAACAACACATGCACAACCTTACACATATAAACACACACATACACAAGTTCACAACCAAGAGTTCGCTGACCTGAAATTGTCTGCAACCTCATGCATTGGATCTGATATTCCATATATTATGTTCCGTGCACTCTTGATCCAGATATCATACACGTTCAAGACAGGATCCAAGTAATCCATCAACTTGTATATATCAAGACCATAATCACCACTATGCATACGAAGACCCACTTTCATTTGTTGGCAACCTTTAACCTATTTTAATATAAATAAATAAATTCAACTTAATGCTTTCCTAATCAAAGACAGTCAAGTCTAAAATCAGCTGCCTTAAACAACTGTTCTTATAATAATAATTATTATTTGAATTACAATAATCATAATTATCATTGTTATTACTATTATATTTTTGATATTATTTGTTCTTTATAACTAGCGTCAGTATGAGTAGATTTCTTTCTATGTGTTATAAATAAACCGGGAGTGATCTCCCCTAAGCTTTCTCGAATATTCTTATGAAACACAATGGGGGATGGCAGCTCGGGATATAGACATGAATTTTAATCCATTTTTAAATACTTAAACTTTTTAAAATATAACAGAATTTCGTAGGAAAAAGAATTGCGCACCAAGTGAATGCACAACAAAATGTGTATAATAGTGCGCAACATTATTAGTACTTTATACATTTACATGCCTTTTTAAGAAATCGGAAATAGCGTAAATTACTGCTTCCGGTCAACGGAAATTACTCAAAATTCGAAAGCGGGCAGATCTATCTGAAATAGTACTCAAGTTATAGGCCTTTGAAAAATCGAAAGTAGAAAAAGTTACCACTTCCGGTTATCGGAAATCGCTCAAAAGTTAATACGGCTCTACGATTTTGATATAATACAACTTAGCTGTAACGGTACTCAAGTTATCGTGTTTACAGACACACACACACGCATATATACACACACACACAGACATACGGACAAGATTGCAAAACTATGTTTTTTCGACTCAGGGAGGTGTAAAACGTCGAGATTTGCAAAAATCTCTCATTTTTAAATTTTTTTTTTGCACGATTACAAGACTTTCTCTATACTACGTATATACGATAAAGTAAAATGTAGGCCTACCTAAATCTCGTCTCTTAATCATACTTACACTTTACAGATCTTTAGAAAAGTAATTTACTTACCAAATTTGCCCACGAATTGTGTGAGATATGTCTCGAAAAGCAAATAGAGCCGTTAAGAAACAGTTTTAGTTTCCTTAGATTTGCATAAGACCTAGACAGCGCATCAACAAAAGCATCTGTCAAAATAAAGTAGTCGATGCCCAGTTTTGTCAGGTGGTTGAGAGCAAGGATGTTATTGGTCAGTTGGTCAAACTCCACCGGTCTCACGTGTCTCTGTCTTACAGCCACTGGCTTAAAAAAACCATCGATTCTTAAGGATTGTAGAGTTCCCCTGGCTTTTGATAACACCGTGTCGAGAACTTTGACACCTTCTTGAATCGGCAATAGCGCTAATGGCATTCCAAACTGCTGTAGTTGATCGCAGCGTGACAGAATACGAGTCAGGATCTGGACAAGACTCGACACAACTTCCGGCCGCGTATCCCTACTCCGTAGGTCAGTAACCATCAATGACGTCAGATTTGCTTGACGTAAATTCAGCTGAAATTGCCTGAGGCATACGGCCATGGTGTCGCAATGGATGTGCTTGTTAGCATGCAAACAGCTGATGGTCAGGTCCCGAAAGTGCCCACCAAGTCTCGCGGCGTACCAGCAAGCTGCTTCATTGTGTTTCGACTGTCGTCTGCAAGACAACTTCAGGTGCATGCACCGCCAAAACCTGGTCGTCCCGAAGATAAAATCTCGCCAGGATTTAGATACAGTCGCAAGTCTCATCAACTCTTTCATTTCAAAATACTCGAAAATTTTGATTCGAATTTCTTGTGGTAACTGAAACTCAACAACATCAATCGTCTTATTATTCTGTCTAAATATCTGAGTTTTCTTTGATGTCTCCATTTTATTGAATCCGATATAAACAAAAAAAAGCAACAGAAAAAAGTCTTTTGTAGGTATGGTGTAAATATTTTGGCGACGAAATAATGTTATTTCCGTATGTTACATCGTGCATGCCAGTGCATAGGGGTGCGTTTAATGTGTATTGTGTGTAAAACAAACTCTTTAGAATCTATCAGCATTCACACCGACGAAGTTTAAGGTGTGCATTCTAAGAAGATGATTCGATTTACTACGATCATGCCACTGATTATCAGAGTTTCTAGCAGAAATATGGATTCATTAAATGTTTACAGATAACTACATTCTTTTTATTTGAGAAGGACAGGAGATTTTTTGATAACTTCAAACGCTCTTAAGTTTAAATGTCTAGACAAAACTTCATCAGACTATCGTGAGACTTTGCGAAATACATAATTTACTTCAAGTAATTATTGATATCATGCTTTAAAAAAAAAATAAAGAGCAAAATTAACGAAATAAAATTCTTGAAAAAATTGCTCAGCGTAACGGAGTTCTAGCTAATAAAAATACATTTTGTGAAATAACGGAAGACAATCCAACATGAACATAACCAATTTCCAGGCCCCGACATCAACCTTTTGACCAGTGGTTCTTAATCTGTTTGGAGGTACCGCACCCCACCAGTCACACATGCGCATTCACTGAACCCTACTGGATAGCTTACCATCAGCACTGACACTATCCGATGGTGAATTATATAAGTCAGGTGTGTCTTGACCTCCGCCGAACCCATGAGAGTGACTCACCAAACCCCTTGGCGTTTGGTCGAACCCGGGATTAGAACCAGCGCTATAGACATCACTCCTTAGTGATTTTAAAACAACCGGAATTAAGAACCAAGTTTAAGGATTAACTCGGTACAAATGTAAACTTAATCCTTGATGAGCAAAAAGGCAGCAACTTTACTAATCCATTAGACTGCTTTGACCAGCGCTCTTTAGTTAAGCCCATGTAAACCCAGAAGCCCTAGCTTCTCCTTCCACGGTTCTCCAGGATTGCTTAGGCCGGCCTACTTTTCATTTTTGGGGTTTTAGTCCATCCCTTGCCTATGTTGACATCTAACCTCCTTAAGCCGTGTCCGATCCATCCCTTTTGCAGGCTTCAATATCCCCTGCAAATCAGCTGTTGCCATGTGGTTCGACAAAGATCGCCGTTCTACATATAGCCCGGCCATCTATCTTAAGATACGTACAAATGACTGCGTGATTATTCTGCTACTTTGAACACTAAAATATGTATTTTCCTAATTTCCACGTGTTTCTTTTTTACTTTCTCGTATATACGAAGTATAGAGAAAGTCTTGTAATCGTGCAAAAAAAAAAAATCGAGATTTTTTTTTAAATCTCGACGTTTTACATCTCACTGATACGGAAAAACATAATTTTGCAATATTGACCGTATGTCTGTGTGTCTGTCTGTCTGTCCGTGTGTGTGTGTGTGTGTGTGTGTCCGTGTGTAAACACGATAACTTGAGTACCGTTACAGCTAGGTTGATGAAATTTCATATATAAGTATTTTATCAAAATCGTAGATCCGTATTAACTTTTGAGCGATTTCGGATAACCGGAAGTGGTACTTTTTCTACTTTGAATTTTTCAAAAGTCTATAACTTGAGTACTATTTCAGATAGATAAATGAAATTTGATATGTAAGTAAAAGATCTAATTCTCTACGTTCTGTCAAATTTTGAGTAATTTCCGTTGACCGGAAGTACTTATTTACGCTATTTCCGATTTCTCAAAAATCGCATGTAAAGTTATAAAGTACTAATAATATTGCGCACTATTATGCACATCTTGATTTAGCGTTCACTTGGTGTGCATTTCTTTTTTCTACGAGATTATATTCTATTTTTACAAGCTTTTATTTAACTCACTTCCTCTGTCTGTCGTCAGTCGTCAGTCGTCAGTCTAGACCGAAACGCAGGAGTGAAAATTCGGACCCTTCTACTTGACCGATACGATTCACATTTGGCACGTGGGTCAAGACATGAAGACAATGCAATCTGAAACTAAATTTGACTTAATTGGATGCCTTATTAATTTTTTATGAATTAATGAATGAATTTTTTATGAATTAAAATTTGGACCGAATTAGTAGGCATGTCTAGCCAACCACACCACACGCGTCATCACGTTCAATAGCTGCGCCTTCACGGTACGTTCAATAGCTGCGCCATCACGTTCAGTAGGCGCGCAATGGTTTTTAGTCATGTAACTCTATTGTAAATAAAACATGTAAAGTACTGAAAAAAAAATTCATAAAAAAACGTTTTAATAAGAAGCTTTTATGTCCTAATGCACTAAAAAGTAGAAAATAAATTATACATTACTATTTAAATTACTATAAAGAAAAGCGTGGGTCTCTTCCTAAACATTAATAAAGGTTTCCAATAGGTACTAAAGTGACCTACGCTTTTCTTTATAGTAATTTAAATAGTAATGTATAATTTATTTTCTACTTTTTAGTGCATTAGGACATAAAAGCTTGTTATTAAAACGTTTTTTTATGAATTTTTTTTTTAAATTGAGTATTTAAAATGGATTAAAAATCATGTCTAGAAGTCTATATCCCGAGTTGCCATCCCTCGTAGTGTTATATTAGAATATTCGAGAAAGTTTAGGGGAGATCACTCCCGGTTTATTTGTGTTGCGTCTAAGCTTGTATTGTGTCTTTTATGACCATACATGCACGTTTTTAATTAATGCATTTTTTTTTTAAAATACCGCTGTTAAATAAGAAAATCATTCCAACATTACTTTTTGAACATCAAACAACGATGTCTGTAGTTCATTATGTTTATTTATTCGATGGTAAAACTTGATGGTATGTGTCCTGGCAGAATCTATTTTTTTTTAAATTTTTTATATTTTTTTTTTAAATAATTAAGTATATACATACAAATAACAAAATATTATATTCTGATGTTAATGACTCATTAAAGTTTCACATTTTCTTTTTTTTTTTGTAAATGAGTCAGTAGGTTGTCTACCCTGGGACTCGCCAAGTCATGACTCCTGTCTCCCTCCATCTTCGTCTCTTTCTACATAACGTTTATCGGCTCCTTGGTATCAGCAGTATTCGAACTTGGACCTTCGGCCGGATGTTTTCTCAAACATCTGCTGGAGGTTTGTGGCGTTTTCTTCATGTTGAGCTTGCGCCTTCTCTGCTGTATTAACTTCATCACGGTTTTTTCAGTCCCTGGTTTGTGAAAATTAGCCGAGACCTAAAAAAAGGGGGTGGAAGGGTTTTAAAAGGCTTTATTTTTCTGTAATTTTAACTGCCCTGAAAAAAAATATCATGTCTTAAGTACTTTCATCGGTAGGTTCTCGTTAAGTTATGGGTTGGCCTGTTGGCTGGAACCCTATCACTTACATTTACATAGACCAAATGTTCGCACTGACGAACAAGCTGTAGAAATGACTTGTCAATTTTGTCAGTGTTTTCGACGTCTAGCACCAAGGTGACAAGACTTTCCCTGTAGATCAGAAAGAGAAGAAAAGATCAGATTTTTTTCCATGTGCATGGAATAATAGACATTCTATTATTTGCCGAGACTGCATATCTATATATATAATTATCTTCTGGGAGACGCTAGAAAACAAGCTGTAAGCGCGCTCCCTACCACCCCCACCCCTACATGGTCTGGTGAGCTGTGGTTCACGCTAAATGTTTACAAGAAGAGCCGGCTTTAGTGACGACTATTAGGGGCAGATAATTTAGTTTGAAACGATTTTAAACGTAGGGGGGAGGGGGGGGGGGGTAACTAAGTGGAGTTTACTTTAACGGAGGGGGGGGAGGAAGGGGGGGGGGTTATCGTCCTTAAAGAGATACTAATAGTGTTTTAAAGAAATATTTTTAGTGGCAGCGTTGGTACTGTCGAATTCACAACTAAATAGCGGCGTATGATATGCCGCGGGTCGGCTCGTAGGCATATAATTTAGAAAGGTGCAAAAGTTGTTGCTTAACTATATTGTTTTTTTATTTGTGCATAATATAACCATCGAGGGTGATCTCCACCAACATAATTTAGCATTATGTTACGTGTAATGCGCTCGTATATGGCCGGTTATATCCGACTGTAGCTGTTCTTTCTTTTATTTGCTTTCATAGCCTTTGTCAACCTAAGAACATGCTGGAAGAAAGTTGTTTGGTTTTGTAGTTTTGTAACCCTAGCCCTAGGTATAGTACTGTCCTCAGACTACGAGCCTCATCTGCTTTGGAATTTCCGAACTCGAGACATTTGTATTCGCATTTCTGCGCTCTACATTTCGACCACTCCGTACCTCTCGACGGTTAAATTAATTACAGGACTAAAAAATTGCGCCAATTCTCAAACGAAACCACATTATACCATATGTTGTCTTTATAGTCTCAATATTTAGATCTACCTACGCTTTTATTTCGTTCTGTAATATATTAAGTGTGTTATAACAAGATCTAGTCTACTGCGAGTTTATGTACACCAAGTGTTTTCGATTACATTTTGTTAACTTGGGACACATTGTCAGTGTGATATTTAAAAAAAAAATGTTGCTGTCGCCGCCGGCAAAACATCCGCGACCAGAGTAAGATTTAAAGTGTGGTACTAAGGCTACGCTCACAAGACACGCTAACAGGTACCAGAGGGACTGGTTTAATTGTTACAAATGTAAAATCAAGTCCATTTAATTACTTTTAGACAAGAAGAATGCAAGCGCCATCTTGACCACTTAAAAAAAAACCTGAATCAGAGAGTCAGTGAAGACCATACAAAGTCATGCAATATTCTTTACACTCCAGTCTATCAAGTTAAATTATGACAATGGCAGATTTAAAACAGATACATACACGTGGACAAACATACAAAACACTCTCAATACACTCACATTAGCTCGTATCGACACACACACATACTCGTAGACAAACATACACAACACTCTCAAATACACTCACATTGGCTCGTATCGGTACACACACACACACAAACACACACACATACAAACACACACAAACACTTAAACTAATACGAACACACAAACAACTGCGCACACACCAACAAATACACGCACACACACCTCGCCTACCTGTACCAGGATCTAATGTCATATAGAGCATCTGAAACGTCAGACCAATCGTAGAAAGCGCCATCCTCTTTATACAATATCCGCAGGTCTCTCACCTTCAAGACCGGATCCAACATGCCCAGTATCGAAACTGGAGAACGACGTGTGAGGCAGTGTATTCGAAAAGCTACTTTCATTTCAGGGCAACTCTCAGTCTGTGTAATATAAAACGTAACTCAAATGTGATTTCTTTTAGCTCAAAGAAAATAAAACCTAGCTACAGATGTGTGCTCTACATTTAGTCAGAAATGTATTTCATTATTTTTAATCTATTACACAGTACATTGGGGACGGAGTGGTCTAGCGGTAGAGAGCTGGACTGCTTACTGGTAAGTCTCGAGTTTGAATCTGGGTTCAAGTCAGTAGACCGTCCCTGAGTTCATCTAACTGATGGGTACCTAACTCACGTTAGGGAAAGTAAAGGCGGCTGGACATAGTGCTGACCACACTATCACTTCATATGCCGAGGTCACAGAAACAAGTGAATTCTACTTTACTTTTTTTTTTTACATAGGACATAATTTGAAGCTGCCTGAGCATATTATTTACTGGGGAATTAACATACGGAACAATCTGCATAAAATGTATTAAACTTCCACTGCACCCTAACTTAAAGACCTATGTAAAAAATTGAACTTGTGTTAAACTCTAATGTGCTGTTTAATGTCATTCAATTTTAACACATATTGCATCCATGATGATCTCCGTAATTCAAATTATTAAGGGACCGTTTATTTTATAGAAATATATACATTTATAAAAATATATTCGTCTAACTAATTTACTGTACTAAAACAAGAGCTCACAATATATATATATATATATATATATATATATATATATATATATATATATATATATATATATATATATATATATATCGTGTGTGTATGTGTGTGTGGTGTGTGTGATGTGGTGTAGTGTGTGTGGGGTGTGTGTGGGGTGTGTGGGGTGTATGTGGTGTGTGTAATGTATGTGTGTGTGGTGTGTGTGATGTGTTTGTTTGGTGTGTGTGGTGTGTGTGTGTGATAAAATGTTGATCTTAATGGGGGACTCACTCATCAATCAACAACATCTGCAGCACACACTATCCGTGTATATCTTTCATGCACCGATATTGACCTTTAAAAAACGAACCCACTCACCAAATTAACCCAGGTATCTTTTAAAATACTTGTACTATCATGAGAGACTTCATCAAATAGTCTCAGATTCTTTAGTCTCGGGTTAGATCTGGCTAGCGCATTAACGAAGGCATCTGTCAAAAAACCGTAGTCTAACCCAAGTTCTGTCAAGTTGTTGAGTAAAAGGATGCTGGTGGTCAGTCGGTTAAACTCTACTGGTTTCTGGTTAAAGCCGCTCCAATCGAAGAATCCTTCTATCCGCAGAGATTCCAGCGTTCCCTTGGACATCGACAACACAGGTTCTAAGACTTGGATGCCGTCGCTAACTTCCCAAAAAGCAAATGTCATTCCGAACTTTTGTAGGCGTTTTCTTCCGGATAGCATACGCGTTAAAGCCTCAATGATACAGGACACTTCCGGCACCTCGGAAATACTACGTCGTGCCCCAATAATCACTAATGACGTCAGAGAAATTGGACGTAGATTTACCAATAGGTTTCGGATACTGTCTGCCATTTTTAGGCAGTGGTAATAGTTGATCGTCAGTTTCTGGCAGTGTGCCGCGAATTGTATGGCGTACTTGCACACTACCTCCGGTTCCAGATCAAGTTTTTGTACTTTACAGGACAGCCTCAGGTGCATATCCCGCCAAACTCTGGGAGTTGAATGAATCAACTCTCGGAAACCCTTGCAGACCCCGGCTACTCGAATCAAGTCTTCTATGGACAGGAACCTAAATATATGAATGCAAATATGTTCGGGTATTAGGTCCCGCATGTAATTAACCTTGGAAGGTTTATTTAACTTTTGATGGTACGTCTTTCTCTTTTTCAATGCCGGCAATACTGATGAAGTAATACGCTTTTTTTCTGCTGATTCCATTTTCATAAACAAATAACAGGACTATGGGATAGAAACAATACCGTCGTTCAGTTTGAGAACTTCCTGGTGTTGCATTGTGCGCACCCGTGCAATAATAGTGCGCATGTGAAAAATTGGACGTTGATTTTTTTTTAATCTTAATAGGACTTGTGAGTCTCAGTCTCTCGTTTAATATTTGAAATCTCGTTAGCGAGCAAGATATAAATTTTCATTCTAACACTAAATTAATTGTTGTAAACGTGGTTCCTATTGATAAAAAAAATAATCTCGCCGGCTATTTGTTTCTAGGCCCCGCTTCGAGATTTTAAAATGCCAAGAGTACCCAAAATAAACAATTTTAAAACATTTACTTATAATAGAATCAAATAAAGTACCGGTAGACTTAGGCTACTAATAATATTATATTAATATCGTAACTACTTGTAGGACAACGTGTTACGGATTGGATTGAATAATAACAAAATTTACACTTTCCAACAGAGCCTGTTTTTCTTTAAGTTAGCTACATTTTATTGTCTATCATTATCATTGTTTACAGTTTTAAATTGTAATACCGGAAGTAACTTTTCTACGTTTTTTACCGTATTCATAAAAACATTTAAATTTGGTTTGAAAAATACTAGTTGACAAGTGGTTTTGTTAGGGCGTGGTTTTGTTGGGGCGTGGTTTTGATGGGGCGTGGTTTTGATGGGGTGTGGTTTTGTTGGGGCGTGGTTTTGTTGGGGCGTGGTTTTGTTGTGGCGTGGTTTTGTTGGGGCGTGGTTTTGTTGGGGCGTGGTTTTGTTGGGGCGTGGTTTTGTTGGGGCGTGGTTTTGTTGGGGCGTGGTTTTGTTGACACACCGCCAAGTCGTCCAAGGGTGTGCTATTTCGGCCGGATTTTTTCTCAAACATTCGCTTCAGTTTTGTGGCATTTTCTTCATGTTGAGGTGTGCTATTTAAAACCCTTCAGTGTACGTTGATCCTTTTTCAAAATAGTTAGACATAACACCCCTCAATGACGGCGTATATGTCAAGGGCGTCTTCGGTGTTGCCCATGGCAACAACACTACAGACCGGGCGTCTGGTGCCACCCAGATTCTGTTTTGTCATAGATTCTAGTAAGTAGCCCAGGGTATCTGTATCGCGCTCTTTAAAATAAAGGTAGGTGACAGAATGCTTGACGATAAACTAGGGAGGATCCGAGCCACGTGACCAGCAGGGCGCCGGAAGTCACCTCTGGTGTATTTTAACCGGTTATTTATAAAGTACACATGACACCCTGTGTCACGTGATTCGAGTTCTCAGGAGCAGAGCGGAAACCTTAGCATGCCCATCTACCAATTTATTTCTTTAAAATTGTATTTACCATCACTTGAAAAAATGGTTGAACTATTACTTTCATTAGCTTCTTTCTTTAGAAAAATTAAATAATCTTACTATATGTATTTTCCTTGACCTTTGAAATTATATTTACCATTACTTGAAACAATTGTTGAACTATTGCTTCCATTAGTTTTTTTTTAATTAGAAATTAAATAATCTCTCTATATAAATTTTCCTTGATCTACTCCTTATGTACTTTAGATAAAATTGTTCAATGTCATTATAATAATATATTACGGCCAAATCAACAATATTTTTGGTTGCGGTACTGCATTTTTCGGACGATACAAATTATAACTTTCAAGTTAAAACAAGTCTTCGAGAAAATAAGCATTGGACGTTGCGATTGTTTTTAACTACTGCACTTGTGCCCGTAAGATTAGATAAGAAATAGCGTTGTTTAGCGATGTGATAATTTATGCTTACGTAACTTAGGGACGTATTAACTTTTGATTACTTTTCGGATGAATATTTTGTTTCATTACTTTATTTTTTATTTGCTTTCGTTAAATTGTATTTAATGATAATTAAATTAACTAATTTTAATTTGATAATTTCAAAATATTCGTATAATATATTGCTATCGTAGCTCAAATAATAATATATCAAATGTGAATTAAAATATGTAAGGTTACTCCACACTTTAAATTTAATTAAGTCCACAAGGTTTAATTAAAGTATAAACTAACTTCGAACAAATGTTGTAGCTGTTCATCTTACGTTTAATATCTACAATGTGTAATGAATGTTATGCTAAAATGTTAATGTTTAGTTTTTCGTCAGTGATGTTTGGTAAATTAATTATAAATTGATGGAGATATTTTTAATCAAGTTAATTAGGTACGGTAAGTCAGATATGATGGTGAGCATATTGATGAAAAAAGTGGGGGGCAGGTGGTGTTTACTCCGTGGGTGGGGCTGACCCACGATCTAACCGTCAGTTAGCGAGGCCCAGCCTCCTTGGTGGTACCGTTTTGTGTTGGGGTACTTGATGTCATGGCGGTTCTATAACCTGGGACTGTAAGCCCACTAGGTCCAGCCGGCATGTTATGTGTTCTGTCAGTTGACTCGGTAGTTCTTGAACCTGGGTCTCTTAGCCGACTAGGCCCTGCCTGCATGTTAGGAGGTCCAATACTCGCTGTCATGGTGGTTCTTGAACCTGGGACTGTTAGCCCACTAGGCCCAGCCTGCATTATTTGTGTTCTGTCAGTTGATTCGGTGGTTCTTGAACCTGGGACTGTTAGCCCACTAGGCCCAGCCTGCATTATTTGTGTTCTGTCAGTTGATTCGGTGGTTCTTGAACCTGGGACTGTTAGCCCACTAGACCCAGCTTGCATGTTAGGAGTTCCAATACTCGCTGTCATGGCGGTTCTCAAACCTGTGACTGTTAGCCCACTAGGCCCAGCCCCCATGATTTGTGTTCTGTCAGTTGATTCGGTGGTTCTTAAACCTGGGACTGTTAGCCCACTAGGCCCAGCCTGCATGTTAGGAGGTCTAACAGTCGCCATCATAGTGGATCTCGAACTTAGGACTGTAAACCGACTTGGCCCTGCCTGCATGTTTTGAGGTCCAATACTCGATGTCATAGCGGTTCTCAAACCTGGGACTGTTAGCCCACTAGGTCCAGCTTGCATGTTCTGTGTTCTGTCAGTTGATGCGATGGTTCTCGAACCTGGGACTGTTAGCTGACTAGGTCCAGCTTGCATGTTCTGAGGTCCAATTCTCGCTGTCCTGGTAGTTCTCAAACCTGGGTCTGTTAGACGACTAGGACCTGCCCCCATGTTCTGAAGTCCAATACTCGCTGTCATGGCGGTTCTCGAACCTGGGACTGTTAAGTGACTAGGTCCAGCCTGCATGTTAGGAGGTCTAACAGTCGCCATCATAGTGGATCTCGAACTTAGGACTGTAAACCGACTTGGCCCTGCCTGCATGTTTTGAGGTCCAATACTCGATGTCATAGCGGTTCTCAAACCTGGGACTGTTAGCCCACTAGGTCCAGCTTGCATGTTCTGTGTTCTGTCAGTTGATGCGATGGTTCTCGAACCTGGGACTGTTAGGTGACTAGGCCCTGCCCCCATGTTCTGTGTTCTGTCACTCGCTGTCATGGCGGTTCTCGAATCTGAGACTGTAAGCCAACTAGGTCCAGCTTGCATGTTCTGTGTTCTGTCAGTTGCTGCCGTGGTAGTTCTCGAACCTGGGTCTGTTAGACGACTAGGACCTGCCCCCATGTTCTGAAGTCCAATACTCGCTGTCATGGCGGTACTCGAACCTGGGACTGTTAGGTGACTAGGTCCAGCTTGCATGTTCTGTGTTCTGTCAGTTGCTGCCGTGGTAGTTCTCGAACCTGGGTCTGTTAGACGACTAGGACCTGCCCCCATGTTCTGTGTTCTGTCACTCCTTGTCATGACGGTTCTCGAACCTGGGACTGTAAGCCGACTAGGCCCTGCCTGCACGCTCCCTGTCATGGTGGTTCTCGAACCTGGGCCGTCGGGCGGGTTTAGTCTCGGCCGTTTGTTAGTTTTTTCCAGAAACGTCTTGATCTTGTGCTGGAGTTTTCTGGCTTGTATGTGGCCCAGGACAAGACGGCGGGTGTGTTGGCCCGAGAAGAAGGCCCAGACCTGAGGACATAAAGGGGGGAGGGGGGAGGAGGACTTTTATAAGTGAGGAGGGGGATGCAATTTGGACAGACAAGTGAAAGTGTGATTGTCTGACTATGTGTGCGTGTATTTGTACCTGTGTGTGTGTGTTTGGGTGTGTGTGTATATATCTTTGTCCGTGTGCGTGTGTGTACATATATGCCTGTGTGCGTGTATACGTGTGCGTGTTGACTATTCAGATCAACTCTACTGCGTACTCTTTGTAGACTATCGCGTGTAAAAGTGAACTCTATATCTCTTAGCTCGGATTCTTTTTGTCTAACGTTTGTAGTATTTTACTGAAACCATTCAGACACGCGAACAAAACAATTACTCTTGGCTACTTTGATCAACAACACGTTAAACTCTCGCGAACTGTGTTAAAAAATGGAAAAAAATCAGGAGCTAAACGGGCTTTCAACTGTGTGACATAGTGCTCAGTTATGTAAGGTGAAAAGAACAATGTATAAGGGGAGTAGTGACTGCTAAAAATTGGAGAAAAATGGGGAAGACCTTTTTGAACTACTGAGAAGTTAAAAGAAACGTTACACAAAGTGTAAAGGAATTAGATCACGCGAATCACTTTGAAAGAAAAGTGGTGGAAAGATTTTTGTAGCCCTGGTAAAAACAAGAGGCGTTAATTTGTTTTTACAGTTGGCGAACTAGTCATGGCCTTTAAGTTTGGGTTCTTGTTTTTTTTTTTTTGGAGGTATCCCCATAATCTTTTTGGAGTGGTCACTAGTCACTGAAGTGATCCCTTCTTGTAGATTGATCCCTATCTTTTGAAGTTGTGCTTTAGATTTTTAGGGTTCCCTATATGTGAAAGTGATCCCTAAATTTGGAATGTGCCCTATATTTTGAAATGCTCCCTAATTTAGGAATGACCCTTATATTTTGCAATATTCCGGATATTTTGAAGTTTTTCCTAATTTTGGAGTGACCCTTAAATTTTGGAATATTCCCGATATTTTGAAGTGATTTTATATGACAAGATACAACTTTGTATTTGGTCACCAATCTTATAATTTTTTTATGCTTTGGAGTGACCTCCACAACCTACTACCCCCCCCCCCCCCCCGGAACACACACATACTATATACCCCTTCTTACCTTTACTCGAATCAGGTGTCGACAATTCTGGACAAGCCGCTTGAAGGATGCGTCGATGGGGTCGATGTAGTTGTCTACTTCCATCTCAAACTTCACCAAACTCTGACTGCAGAAAACAGAGCACAAGACACTAGTAGTTTCCCTTTACCAAAGTCACAGAAGTTATCTCCCTTCACCTCAGCCACCCTTGTTAACAGCGCCACCTACTTATGCCAGTATATGTAAACTCGGTTTCTTACTCATGCAAACGGTTTTTTTTTTCAAGGTTATGCGAGTATTGGAAGCGGGGTGGGTGTGGAGGGGAGGATGCCAGTACCATATTTAAATTCGGTTTCTTACTCGAGCAAACGTATTTTCAAGGTATTGCGAGTATTTGAAGAGGGGGGGGGGGGTGTTTGTAAAGGGCTGCACGTTTATACGACTGCGTTGGAGAATGTGTTACATAACTAAATCCCTTTAGATTCGAATCCCTCAATTAACTTGTTGCCTAACGGTAGAGCGCTAAACTGCCAACTCGAAAGTCTAGAGTTTGAATCCGGGTTCAAGTCAATAGAATGTCCATGAGTCCACCGAGCTCTGATGGGTACGTAACAAAAGCGGCTAGGCATAGTGCTGACCGCACTATCCCTTCATATGCCGAAGTCTCTAAAGCAAATGAACTCTACATCCTCTGCACCACGTGTCTGCGGCACGATCATGGAAATATGATAATCAGTTTAAATACTAATACCTCAATAAACTGTACAGTCGATATCACTATTAATCCCTCAAACAAACGTAACAATGTGTATCACATAAGAGTAACATATCTCCACAACCTCAGCAATTTTCTATGGCATGAGCAAATTCTTTAACCTGCACCCTCATCAGCGATTTCCAAAATGGAGTCGACAAAAAAAAAACGTTAACTCGTCGCATTTCCCTTCGTCAAAATCAAAATGGCGCGCAATTATTTGGCACAGTCTCCCCTATACACAGAACATTATTAGCTTTGACAAACACACAACCAAATGTCAAGGACGTCGGCGGCCATGATGACGCGTTATTAATTATTTCTGGCAGGCGCTGGAGATATGTAGTAATTAGTCTTCGCCTGGCAATTCATTTGATGATTAGATCAATAATTCATCTTATGGCTTAGCTCGTTCATAGGAATCTAGACACTGAATATGTCTATTCATGCGGGGTAGAGCTATGAAGTGTCGCTCTATAAATATAATAGCTCAGCGTGAGACGGATATATAAACTTGTATGTTGGTTAGTAGTGTAGTCTCAGATTATAATAACTCAGCATAACTTCGCGTGAGACTGAAGTAGCGAGGTCGGGTGTCACCCGGTGCGGCACTTAATGGTGTCACCCCCCCCCCCCCCCCCAGAGGCGTAGCGACCTTTCCCAGGGATAAACTTTCAATTTTTCGATTTGCACCCCCCTCAAGTTTTTCTCTATATATTGTGCTACTTTTTTGCCTTGGTGTCACCCCCCTAAATGGTGTCACCCGGTGCGGTCCGCACCCCCCCGCCCCCCCCCCCCTCGCTACGCCTCTGATGTTGGTTAGTGGTGTAGTCTCAGATAATAACTCAACACAACATGGAGCTTGAGACGGGAATACAAACGTGTATGTTGGTTAGTATTTTGGGAATTTCCCGTTTACATCGTTCATGTTTGAGGTTAGGGTTACTGTTAGGGAGTATTAAAGGGTCACATTCAACTTTATTTTAGTGTCCTTTGCTAATGTAGACGCGCTTTGAATCATAGTTCAGTACCTAAATATGACGTCACTGTGATTAGGCAGTGCTGACGTCAAATTGACCGGACAATGACGACGTTATTTTTTACAAGATGACTGCTATAACGGAGTTTACTTGAAGCACATATACATGATATTTTGATCACACACGCTATATCAAACACGGCTAGTATACAGTACACATACTCTACATAGAGCAGTTGAACACATACAAACTAAAGACACTTAAAAGACACATAACACCCCCGTAACACAGACATTGCACATTTTAAACATACATAGCCCACACATAACACACAGAACACTCACATATATTATACGCTTAAAACACACATAATATACATATAATAAACATAACATACATAACATACACATAACATATTCACAAGAATACTCATAACATGACACATGAAAAACACTTATCATAGCCATACGAACACAAATAATACACATAACACACATACAGTAATTATAACACCCACGCAATGCACATAACACACATGCAATATACACATAACACACATATAAATAGCACACACATAACATGGACATAATATACACCTAACACACACATAACACTCACACAACACCCACAACACACACATAACACACACATAACACACACATAACACACATAACCCACCCATAACACGGACATAACACTCACACAACACACACAACACACACAACACACACATAACACACATATAACACACACATAACACTTACACAACACCCACAAAACACACACATAACACACACATACTACACACATAACCCACCCATAACACGGACATAACACTCACACAACACACACATAACCCACCCATACTCAGTCAAGACACTGACCTAAAGCTGGTGGTGATATGCTGTAGTACCGTCGCCATCTTTAACTTGTCCGTATCCAGCAGCACGAACTTTGACCCTATCATCAACCGGATCTTGTAGATGGGCAGAACCGGATCCAATATGGCGGGGATGGCCACGGAAGGGGAGATGACCCAACCATCAATCTGGAACGCTACTTTTAATGATGGGCAGGCCTTTTTCTGGTAGTAGCAATGGAAAAATGAAAAAAAAATATTCTCAAATTTGATTCGAATTCACTGAGAAGCAACAAAGCGTAAAATAAGATGTTCAGACCCTACGACCCCCTCCCCATCTCCATTTTATTTACACCCTTTGTTTCTTCCTTAGATAAAACTACCCCCCCCCCCCAAAAAAAAAAACAATTTCTTGGCGTTACGGGTCAGTAGTAAGTGAGGTTAGAATTGGTTGGAATAGTCTAGAACATAGGAGAGAGGTGTGCGTGAGTTGAGTTAACCCCGGGGTGTTTAGGTATTGCTATCCCAAGGTCGAGTGCGGGTATATAAGCTGGAGTGAACGATTGTAAAGGGGCTTTTTAGTTAGTAGCGGCTAGGGACGAGGGCTGATGGTGTAATGGTGAGGATAAGAACAAATAAAGGTTTGAACCGTACCTTGAATCGCGTTTGGAATTGAATGAAAGTTTGGTCGTAACAGTGTGAGTTGTAGTAATGTATGCCAAATCACCATCGACCCCCCCCCCCTAAGTTTGCTACTCAACACCCCCCCCCCCCCTTCGGCGTGCAAAGTAGCACCTGTATTGTATGACATTTCCCTTCTGTTGCATTATTCATGGAAATAATACCTTAAGGTGACACTCCTTAGCGTCATGATGGGGTGTAAAGGCTATCAGGCTTTTCGTCTACACTGGCAGTAAACGTTTCCTCTTTAATTAAGTTAATTAGGCTAAAATTTGGGTTTCCTCTACTGATAAAACTCATTAATAGACAGATTAATGGAGTCGTTATGTTATTAATGTATGATTAAACCCATTGATCACTAAAGTAAGAAGTCGCTGACACTAGCGTAGGGGTATTTCTACAGGAAGGGGGTTTGATACAATAGGTGATTAACCTACGCTAATAGGTCTTTACAACTAAAGGTCATATTTCTTTACGTTCGTCATGTATTACGTGTCAAACTTTAAAGCGCTATATGGACCGTTGACTCCGATTTCAGCCTGCTTTTCTTTTTGGATTTGCTTCAATAGCCTTTGTCCAACCAAGAACAAACTACAAGGCAGCAGTTGTTTGATTTTGGAGTTTTCTCTCCTAGATGGGTTGCTGTTCTCAGTTATCGAGCCTCACCTGCCCGGGTATTCGAACTGTGGATTTTTTGGTTTAGCAACAATAAATAGGTAATCGAAAATAGGTCTTTATTACATTAAGTCATTAAAAGATTATTAAAACTTTTACTTTAGGTCTTTACAATACTAGGTCTTTATAAAATATTGTCATTAAAATTATTGTCCTCGAAACAAAAGATAATCTAAAATAGTTTATTGTAGTGTTAGGTATTTGAAATACATGACTCTAAAATAATTGGTGATTAAAATACTAGGTCTTTACATCATCTCTTCATTAAAATACTGGTGTTTATAGTATTTGGTCATCAACTTTACACGTTTTTGTAACACTAGGGATTTAAAATACAAGGCATAAATAGTATTTGTCACATACATGCTAGGTTAGAGCATGATATAACTAAAGCATTGGGCATTCAGTAAATGATGTTACAGAACACTATATCACTCTCCACACTAACCACCACACACTTAATTCAGCCTCCCTCCGCGCCCCACACAACATTACCTACCCCCAACCTCTACACCTTCAATCCACCACATCCACTTCAATTCCTCTCCCCACACCTCAACTTCCACACCTCACTTCTACCTCTATCCCTCACACTCTCACATCAAACCCTCACCACTCTCTCCACCCTCACAAAGTTAACCTCTCATCTCACACACATTTTAACTACCCACCCCCACAATACACCCACATTAAATGTGTGCTTGTTACACCGATATAACCCACCCGCTACACTCTGTCCATGGGAACAGGCAGTGCACGACAGAAAATTTGCACCAATTAACTAATGGATTAATTAACTACCGCCCTCATTACCATAATCTGAACTACAGAATCTACCCAAGTGCAAAAAAGTATTTCCCATCAATGAATGTGATGTTTTTCACATGAAAACCACATGTGCAAAAAAAAAGGGGGGGGCGTGTCTTAAAATAGAAACACTTCAACACAAAGGCCGATCACTCTGTCCAGTTGTCCTTCCCTTGCGAGAGAAGCAAGTAAAAAACAGATTAAAGAAAAATTATATTTCCTCCTTAGCTCGACTCTGAAGCCCCATCCATATCTCCGTCCACACCTGATATTAATTATAATTATCTCATTAAGATCGGACGCAGGATGAGGACGGGGGCTTAAAACGTGGACCGCCACACGCCACATCAACCTATTGTGCCTACCCTGGGCTGGTGATTTATTTAGTATTTTCCTGGTGCTACAATCAATACCGGAGTTATCTCCCTGTCTTGTCGTCTGATCTGATAACCACAGGGGCAGAGAACTGGGGATTACATCTGATAAAAACAGGGGCAGAGAACTGAGTGGCCGCTCTTTGGGACAGGTTAATTTATAGATTATACATACGTATATTTATGTATATATGCGCATATATATATATATATATATATATATATATATATATATATATATATATATATATATATATATATATATATATATATATATATATATATATATATATATATATATATTCCTACTTTCTAACCAGTCTTGTAGTTTTAGATTTAAAGTGGTTTTTTTTTTAGATTTTAAGTCATATTCTAGATTTTAAGTCAAGTTTTAGATAATAAGTAAAGATTTAGATTTAAAATCAAGTTTTAGATTTAAAAGGTCAAGTCGACTTTAATTTCCCTAACATGCATTAGGTACCCACCAGAGCTGGGTGGACTCATGGGTGTAATACTGACTTAACCTGGATTCGAACTCGATACTTTGGGTTAGCAGCCTAGCCCTCTACCAGCTTAGGCTATGCCGTAAACGTGTAGTAAAGTTTGATTTTTTTATAAGTTTTGGACCCATTACTTCAAATTTGTCTACCACTGTTTGGTAAGATTTACCAGTAGAGAGCAGCATTTACTTACCAATTGTACCCAGGTAGTTTTTAAAATTTTGGGTGTCCTGGGGTTGAGATCTTTCACTGTCAGTTTGAGAACCTTGAGCTGCCCCGCATGTGACTTAGACAGCGCAGTCACAAAGTCATCAGTCACGAGAAAGTAATCCACCCCCAGCTTCGCCAAGCGCGGGAGAGCCAGGATACCTCTGGTCAGTTGGTCGACCACGGTCGAGGGCTGAAGGATAGAATCGTCAGAGAAGAAACGGTCGATGACGAGCGACCGTAGAGTCCCGCGGAAAACGGACAACACGGTCAGGATGACCCTGAGGCCTTCTTGGAGCGGCCAGAGTGATGACGTCATGTGGAAATCCTGGAGCTTATCCATGGACGACAGGATCCGCGTCATAACCTGACTCAGGCTAACCAAGGTCACGCCGCCCCCCGAGTTATCTAACCGTAAATCAGTTATTTTTAATGACGTCAAAGACGGATGACGTAAGCTGAGTAACAATTTACGTAAGCAGATGGCCATGAACTTGCAGGCGTGTCTATTCGGGTGCTCGCACGTGATATTCAGACGCTGGACGTAGGATCCGAACCGTTTCGCGTACGAATAGGCTCTTTTGTTATACAGAGACGGTCGACTGCAAGCCAGCTTCAAATGTTTATTCCGCCACAACTTTGGGCTAGTCAGGATCAACTTCCTCCAATGCTTACACACGCACATCAACCGCAGCAGTGTGTTTTTGTCGAGGTAGCTGAAGATATTCAGCAGCAACTCTTGCGGTATCTGGTCGATACAATTTAAACCTGATGGTACAGTTCTGTACAACTCGTTGTTCAACCCCGTTGATGGTCTGAACACATTCCTCACACGACTTACCGTACTGGCTATCAAAGTCTTTCTAAATCTTGCCATTTTACTATACTGTACCCTGTAGAGTCTTGTTATTTTAAGTAAATAGGGAAAGGATGACTACAGCTTAATGTATCAGCTTTTCTTTTTACACTATAGCGACGTCGATGGCGCGCTGAAAAATACAACAGCTTCCGCCTGGTACATTGTGCGCACCGGTGCAGAAATGTGTACACTTGGTGTGCAAAATTTCGAGGTTATTAATGGAAATAATTTGTTGGCAGTAGAATGAATAGTGTTACTCGTATTATTATTTTAGGATATGGTTTAGATTAATTTTTCGTTTTAGCGTATCTGTGTACGTAACGTTTTATTTACCACGAGCCGACCCGCTGCGTATCATACGCCGCTATTTAGTTGTTTTTTTCTACTTTTCAGTAATTTATAATTTGTGAATTCGACAGTACCAATGCTGCCATTGAAAATATTTACTTAAAAACACTAACCCCCCCCCCCCCCCCCACGTGAAAGCAGCCTCCTCTTAGTTACCTCCTCTAAGTTTAAAATCGTTTCAAACTAAATTATCTGCCCCTAATAGCCGTCACCAAACCCGTCTCTATGATTGTAAAATGTAAACAGAGTGAACACCGCTCACCAGATCATGTGGGGGTGGGGTGGGGGTGGTAGTGATAGTGATAGAGAGGAAGAGAGGGGACTGCAAAGGCGCGCTTGCAGCTTGTTTTCTAACTGATCCCAGAAGAGAATTATATATATAGATATCGATCTAGATATTAGTTGAGACGTTCTTCTAGTTCCATGTTCAATATAATTTCGGTTTTCGTATTTTTTTTTACAAATAGATCAACGTTTCGTACATTTTGTTGATAAAATTTATCATCGCATTACTTACAGTTACATTATTAAAAGATATTGTTATGAATCTTTTTTTTTTATGGAAAAAAGCCCGTCACTAAACTCAACTAGAAAAGTATGCAGGCATGAGCTACCATCAGAAACCTTGAACTAACAGGACTGTATCAAACGTACGTCAATAGGAATTAGCAATAATTGACAACTCGATGTTTAAACTGTTTAAATCATGAAAACAACACCCCCCCCCCCCATCCCCTCGTTTTGTCGCTTGCTGTCGGTATCGATACTTCTAAAACAGCGGTGTAATCAGTAGACAAAAAGACCGTACAACTTCCGTGGATTACCCCCATAGCTGTGTACGGCTAATCCATTTGTTTCCCGTAGCCTTTCCATCTAGATGTCTGGCACTGATGCTTACCCCCCGCCCCCCTCACACACACACGCAGATGAACTTAGTTCAGGCATTGAATGCTGACATCGTGTATATTTAAAAAGATAATACAGAATTTCGAATGTATAGCGAACGATTATCGTATGTAATCGGGTGAAGTTGTTTTTCGATTAATTGATGTATACATTTCTCAGTAATCGATACCGACCGGAACCGCGATACTGTTTCGCAGTGAGGTATTTATTGTTCCTGGCGGTATCGTTCTTACGATTACAGCTAAGATGACGGCCACATCCCATGCTATGCGTCATGGCAAGGCTATGCTTAGGATTAGCTCCATGGTCGGAGGCTTGGATTAGGATTAGCAGTGTTAAATGCTACATATGCAGTAAAATCAAAGGCAACTGACATAATCGAAAGTCTATCCATTTACAGAAATATTCGTAATCGCTGAATTGTTTTGAACTACTCAAAACAAAAAAACATGTTCACTCGTCTACTAGATTGTTGAGACTGTTTCAATAGTTTAGCTACACTAACTAACCCAGACAGTATCTCCGACCCTAACTCTGTTCCTGTTTTATCCTTTACCTAAGCACTGAACCTTACTCTTTTTCTGACCCTGATCCTGACCTTCAACCTTGACCCTGACCCTAACCCTGACCCTGACCCTGACCCTAACCTTTACCCTTACCCTTACCCTTACCCTTACCCTGACCCTAATCTGATCCTAACCCTGACCCTGACTCTAATCTTTCAACTCCAGATTGTTTCTAGACGAAAAATGAAACTTGATGCAACTCAGCGTCTTATCGTTTACGGTTCAAAGTCCATAACTAAGGGTCCAAATTTGAAACTGTTGCTTGTATAATGATGTATTCATTAAGACATAATTTAGTAGCCACTAACCTAACACCTTTTTCATATACTAGCATGAGCTGTTCTGTTACAGAATGTATTGTGAATATAAAATATCTATCGTGAGGATTTAAAATTACCATTTTATTTGTAAATAGTCAGTTGTATTTTAACATCCCCATAAGAACTGAAACAAAATATCACCTGCGGGCCACTCCAAGGGAGATAATAATTTATTAAAAATCGACACTTGTCTCCCTTTTCACTGAGCACAACAAATTGATCTCCCTTGGGTTTTTTGTGTTCGGATAGTGAAATTTCTGTATTTCTTCCCCCTTGAGTATGCTCAGCTCTTATTGGTACTTAACAGTCGAATCCATATAGTGTAGGGGATATTTCAAACAGATTGGCGTATTGAATGAAATACAACAACTAAACTATAGTTTTTAAATTTAAGAGTTTGAAGTGCTGATTTCGGTAAATGACTGTTGGAGGTGTGGATAAAGTTTCGGTCATTTGTGTGTTCTTGTTTTAAGTCAAAACTGATATCCACCCACCCCCCATCCCTACCTAAATGTAAGTCAGTTCTTTATCAAAGCGAAGTAGACATTGTTCAGTGGATTATTATCCTGTACCAAACGCAATGCCTTCAATCTCACAATCGTCGATTGTACAACTTAACCACGACAACCAAACGAACATTTCTCCACATTAGTCAATGTTCGTACCTCGAGTTTCGAACCAAGCTGTCATCTATTTTTATCCGCGACAGACAACATTCATTTCAATGCTCATTTGTTTTTCTTTTGCAATCGATTACAATTTTTAACCGCTTCAAAAGGTAAAAAAACAAGACTATCGATTTTTTTTAACGTCATTGATGGGAAAATAAAAACTGATGTTATCAATTAGGGCTGAAGAATGTAACACAGACGGAGCGACCGTGAAAGGGTTAATAAATCATAAGGTTAGGTAAAGTGCCCGAATCAGATGGGACGACTATGAAAGGGTTAATACATCATGACTAAGAGATGGGGAGTCTGAAATGGATGGAGCGACAGTGGAAGGGTTAATAAATCATAAGACTAGGCTGAGGAGCCTGGAAGAGATTGTGACGGTTGTGAAAGGGTTAATGAATCATAAGGGCCGGCATATCGCTAATATTTGCTGTCTTCATTTTTCATGCGGGGTTGTAGACTGGTCAGCTGGTTGTCAGCAGGGATAAGGATAGTATGGGATAGGGCAACATTCATTTGGGATATGTGGGATAGGACAACATTCCATTTGGATATGTGGGATAGGGCAACACTCCATTGGGATATGTGGGATGGGGCAATGTTTTATTGGGATATGTGGGATAGGGCAACATTCCGTTGGGTATGGGGGATAGGGCGATATTCAATTGGGATATGTGGGATAGGGCAACGTTCCATTGTGATATGTGGGATAGTGCAACGTTCCATTGTGATATGTGGGATATGGCAATATTTTATTTGGATATGTGGGATAGAGGCAACACTCCATTGGGATATGTGGGATAGGACAACATTCCGTTGGGATATGTGGGATAGGGCAATATTCCATTGGGATACGCGGGAAGGGGCAATGTTTTATTGGGATATGTGGGATAGGGCGATATTCCGTTGGGATATGTGGGATAGGGCGATATTCTGTTGGGATATGTGGGATATGACAACATTCCGTTGGGATATGTGGGATAGGGCAACATTCCATTGGGATATTTGGGATAGGACAACATTCCGTTGGGATATGTGGGATAGGGCAATATTCCATTGGGATATGTGGGATAGAGGCAATATTCATTTGGTATATGTGGGATAGGATAACATTCCATTGGGATACGCGGGATGGGGCAATGTTTTATTGGGATATGTGGGATAGGACAACATTCCTTTGGGATATGGGGGATAGGGCAATATTCAATTGGGATATGTGGGATAGGGCATTATTCCGTTTGTGTTAGGATAATGGATAGGGCAAAGTTCTGTTGTTGTTATTGGGATGTATGTGAAATGTTTTGGGATATTTGGGATAGGGCAGCATTCTGTTGTTGTTCTTGGGATGTATGGGACATGTTGTTGGGATTTTTGAAATAGCGAATAGGGCAACATTCGATTGGTGCTGTTGGGATATGGGATAGTGCAACATTTATTTGGGATATGTGGGATAGGACAACATTCCGTTGGGTATGTGGAATAATGCAACATTCCATTGGTTTTTTTTTGGGGATATGGGATAATGCAACATTATTTATTGGTGTAGTTAGGATATGGGATAGGGCAACATTCCGTTGGTTTTGTTGGGATATGGGATAGTGCAACATTATTTGTTGGTGTTGTTAGGATATGGGATAGGGCAACATTCCGTTGATTTTTTTGGGATATGGGATAGTGCAACATTATTTATTGGTGTTGTTAGGATATGGGATAGGGCAATATTCCGTTTCTGTTGTTGGGATATGGCAATATTCCTTTGTTGTTTTTGTGGATATATGGGATAGGGCTTAGGATAAAATTCCAGTATTGTTGTTAGGATATATGTGATAGGGCAACGTTCCAATTTGTGGGACATGATATTTGGCAACATCCATTGTTAAAGTTTGAATAAGTGGGATATGAAATAGGACAATATTCCATGGATGCCATTATGGTTTGGATTTCAGCTATATTCCATTGAAGTCTTTGCGATATGTGTTATATGCGCACGAAGACAATATATTGGTCTCTTTGGGATCTTTATGACATGGAATATGTGTTTATTCTCTCGTGTGAATGAGTTATGTAAGACATATTGAATATTTCTCCATATGAATAATTATGCAGTTCATGTGGGATATTTTAGGAATGCGTCATATTATAAATATAGCTATGTATCAGGAAAAAAAAAACGTGGCTACGAGAATGCGGACTAGAAACAATCGAAGCTGATGAATGCCACATACGATTGGACTACCGACCGCATTCCAAAACTGTTTGATGGTCCTGGATATCGATCTCTACGATTATAAAGACCGTTACGTAATCTCACAGTAGCAGAAATGTCGTGGTGATGGATGCGTCATTGTCAATTGGAATCATAGAATATTCTATGCTAACTAAACCTACGAAAATCGTCATGGGTTGTTTTAGTTATTTTTATACTTCCGTTATATTTTTTCGTGGATATATGCACCTATATTAAACTTGACGTGTAAGACATAAGATGTTATTACGTCTTTTAAAGAAAATAGCGTTTAGAATTTGTTCCCCTAAAATCATTACAATTATCTTGCTAAAAAAAATAACCCAAAAATCAGCGAATGAGCGGTTAATTACATATCATGACAGGGATTTATCAAAAGATATAAGAACAAAAAAAAGTATACAATCTTCTCCAATCTAACGTATATCAAAGCGAAGGAAGGTTTGAAATTAATATTATTTTCTTAAACATGAGAAAATGGTGTGCCATAAATCGCACCCAGATCTCATCAACGTAAATGGGCTGTAGTAAAAAGCACACGTTAAAAAATAGTTAATGTTTTTTTAAAAATATGTATGTATGGATTATTAATGTAGATCAGGATTCAATGGAGCAACGTCTAAGGGCGCTTACTCGCCTCAGGGTTTGCGTCGATGTTTTAAATTAATATTTTCAAGAGTATAGATTTTATATTTTTCTAAAGTGTTCGTTAACGATGAATGTACTTCATAGATTATGGACTAGGTTGGTTTTAAATTTTTTTTTCAAAGTTTAATTACTGTTGTCATGGTAACCATTTTTTTTTGTAACAAGTAAAAAATGTTAGGCTGACGATATGAGATGACTCACATGATGGCGGTCTTAAGGACGTCATGCGTTGCAGGGGTTGGTCCTACACTGTCATCTACCGCCCCCCACCCCAACTCTATGTTCCTCTGTACCACATCTCATCTACACGCCATCCCCTCCTTCTCAATTCCATCCCGACAAAAATGGCGGCTGACGTCAATTCAACTCAACATATTTCAATTATATATATATATATATATATATATATATATATATATATATATATATATATATATATACCTCTTTTTTTTATCTCTGTTAAGAAAGAGTCACCATGATTGGAAAAGAAATTTTAGCAGTGTTTGCCAATAACAAAATCTGGTTTAAATAAAATTTCTGTGAAATGTCTCCCATTAGTCTTTAAATCCAAAGGATAATTTCGTTCGATCCTCTGTTGGCTCATCAGCTCGGAGGTTTTAAAAAATTCGTCGATGTTTCCTCTCCTGGTCACAGGGAAACAAGACAGATTTCAGACAGACAGACTGTCTGGAGGCAGGAGACACATTGTCTGGGAACTAACAGGAAGGTCCTTGAACTTGAGCTGTTTTTAAATTTTTTGAATGTGAGAAAATAAATAGACAGACAGGGTGGGGGGAGAGACAGACAGACAAGACAAAAGATGAATAAAAACTTCTACTCTCTAAGAACCCGGAGACGAATGTCTAAACCAAAATAAAATATGGATGAGGGTTCTTCTGAGTGCTTTAGAGGATTTTGTATTGTTTGGTACTTTTTTGGTATTTAGTAAAAGCGTCAAAAAATTTGAAAAAAAAAAGCATCAAATACGACGAATAAACTACCGAAAGCTTCTGTTTTTCCTTTTTATACGCGGGTAGTTGTGATGAAAATAAACATTTGAATCGCATTAGTACACTAACGAAATAATTGTACGAAGCTTAGGGGTGCGAACAGTAGAGCATTTTTGCACACGTTATGACAAACTTACAGACAAGCATACAGATAGATAAACAGACAAACATAAAGAGAGATAGGTATATATAGATATATGTATATGTATATATATATATATATATATATATATATATATATATATATATATATATATATATATATATATATATATATATATATATATATATATATATATATATATATATACTAGCCGTCCCGGCCAGGCCCTGCTCTGGCTTCTGTGAAAAACCTTTCTGTTAAAGACCATTACCTGTGTGTTTAGTAATCATCATAAACCCGGCATTGCCCACCCAAACCACAACCAACCAAAACAACAAAACGCAAACATAACGCTAACACAATTACAAATACAAACGAAAACAAAAACCTAACAACAAACCCAACCACAACCACAAACACCAATACAAACACAAAGAAAAAACAAACAAAAAAGCAAACGAAAACAAAAACCTAACAACAAACCCAACCACAAACACCAATACCAACAAAAAAAAAAAACGAAAAAGCAAACGAAAACAAACCAAATCCAAACGCAAAACCAACCAAAAACACAAATACAAACCCAAACAAAAAAAACACAAACAAAAACGAAAAAAGAAAGAACAAAAACGAACCAAATCAAAACGCAATCACTAACGCAAACCCACCTAAACACAAAGAAAACACTAACGCGAACATAAACGCCCGGGGCAGAATCGCCTGTTTTAGCTTAATGAACGACTATAGTACCCCAACTTATTCATAGTCTTTTGCACTCACTTAAACGAACGCGCCTGTTTCAATTTAATGAACAATTTTAATACTCCAAGCTTATCCGTAAAATACCTACAAAATTTGCACTTGATCAATCCCCGCTAATTATGTAATTATTTTTTTTTTCCAACACCAAATCAAAGTAATTAAAAAGTAAATTATTTTCCACAAAATGCAATGGTTTTATAAAGGGAAGTAATTTTGTTTTCCTAATTTATCAAAGGGAAGTAAGTGCTATAGAACTAAATAAAGACATAATTAGAATTTTTGTAAAAGATGATATTTTTTTAAAACTTGTGTTTAATGAACATGCCGACAATTATTACTATAATTTGAAAAATGAAAATTATTTCCCAACACTTTCAATAGTAATTTTTTAGCTCATAAATTTAGACAAATGCGCACGATAATTTTCTAACACTTAAATTCATCCAAGACATATATATATATATATATATATATACATAGATATATATATATATATATCTATATATATCTATATATAAGTATATATATGTATCTATATATATATACTTATATATATATATATATATATATATATATACATATGAGAAAAAAAATGTTGACAATCATCAACTGTCCATTGACCTTTAGACTAACGTATTTTGACCGCTTATTTGAACACGATAATTCCCCTATAGCTGTGAATAATTGACACTCTGTAGCAGCGGATCAAGTTTTGTTTGCTGTAAGGGCGAGGGGTGGGGTGTTGTATTTTCTAGGCGACCTCACTCAGGTCGTGACGTGGCTTGATGTTAGGGCGTGGCTCCTGTTGTGGGGGTGGGTTCAAATCTCTCGGGGTCGAGAATTAAAAATGTCTGGTAATAAATCAAGTGTAGAGGTGATAAACGTAGCAAATGACCAAATTGATCAATGACACTCAGACAGATCAACACATCGATACTTGACCACAGCGACGGATGACCAAATCGATAAATGACACACAGAGCAGGATCGAATAGATATATCAGCAAATCGATAACTAAACAAATAGCTAATTGACTAAATCCATAAATGACCAATTTAAAAAATTACCAAATGCATAAATGGCAAATTGATAAAAATGACCATACTAACTAAAAACCACATTGACATTGATAATCGACAATACACAACACTGACAAAATTTCCATATACAAGTAGGCACAGCACACAAAAAATGTCCATATATAGTGTACACAACATCGACAAAATTACCACGCTCACAAACGTCCTTGCTACATGAAAAGGGTTGAAATGAATACTAACACATTTCGCTGGATTTCTTTAAAAACACATTTTTCTTGTGATTTAATACCTGTTTGAATAATTAAGGAGCAAATAAAGCCGCATCTGGAATAAAAATAAAAAAATGCAAAATTGTTTTTTTTTAAAATACAAGTCTTCAAACACGAATTGTTGGATGTGTTGAAGTTGGGGCGGGGGGGGGGGGGGGGAGGGTGAAAAAACACACCCGCGGTTAACTCTACTTGACTAGATCAACACCACCAGTTTAACTATTTGTGTTTTCCTAGCATCATTTGATTTACTGGACATGCGCACTGACCCCACCCTGTCGATAAATTTAACACCCCAACTTCACACACCCTACACCATAAAATAAAAAAATATATAAATAAAAAGTAGAACCGCCCCCCCTCCCCACCCCCATACACAAACACAACGGAACAAAACAAACCCGACGGTCTAGAGCAGTGTAGTGTACACATAGTTTTCACAAGGAAAGTTTTGGATGTCTACAACCAAGATCAATAACCGGTCACATAAAAACGGCCCTAGTCAAACTCGCTTTTAAAAATGAAAGTAAAGAAAAAATTGAAAAATCATCCTAGGCGGTTTGTATATAAAAACTGTTCCAGTGTGATGAAATACACTACATATTTCATGATAGAAATAGTATTCAAGGTTTGTCAATAATGGAGAATGACAGAACAGTGAAAGATCGCTAGGCTAGATTCATAAGGCAGAAACTATTGACGGTGTGTGTGTGGGGGGGGGGCGGTTATTGTTTAGATAACTTACGATGCGTGTTATGTTGAAATAGGAATTAGATTTACGAGTCGTTTTATGAGAGTGTGTTAAGGTGGAGGTTATTGTATAAGCTGTCTAATCACATGGTAATTAAGTAAAGAGTGATGTATACAAATTGTTGACTAAAATTGTTTTCGAAAATTGTTTGTTTTCATTATTTTTTTTAACTTCCGGATTAAGACAGTTTGTATTAAAAAATGTTATAGTATAATTTTTAGATACACGAAACAATGTCTACTTTGTTTTCGAAATCTTAAATTTGGAACATTATTTATTGGGTATATTCTGTATTCCTTTTTGTTTTTAAATAAATAATCTACGAGTTTTATTTTGAAATTACAGTTCATTAAATGAAATTTTATAAACGTCATTGCTAACTTATTTAAGATTTCACAAATCATGATTATGTTTTGTACTGTAAGGCTACATATAAAAAACTTGTGGACATAAAACTTTTTTCAAATAAAATACAAATATTGAAACTAAGGGTTATTGGCCTAACGGCTGTATGATTGTTCGAAGTCGATTCGTGAATATTTTTTTCTAGATTAATTTCTTTAAAGGCCAGGGTCGGGATTTCGGTTGATATCAGGATTTAGGATTAGGATTAGGGACACTGTCAATACTCAGATCAGGGTTAGATCTAAGGTTAGCAGTTAGTGACGATTGCAGCGAGGTAATTTTTTGAAACTGAGCTCTACCCGTCAGGGGCGTAGCGAGGGGAGGGCGGGGGGTGCGGATCGCACCGGGTGACACCATTTATGGGGGTGACACCAAGGCAAAAAATAGCAAAATATATGGAGAAAAACTTGAGAGGGGGGGGGGTGCAAATCGAAAATTTGAAAGTTTGTCCCCGGGAAGGGTCGCTACGCCTCTGGGGGGGGGGGGGGTGACACCATAAAGTGCCGCACTGGGTGACACCCGACCTCGCTACGCCACTGCTACCCGTTGAGAACCTCTGACCATTTGTGTTTTTTATTACATTAAACACAAACACACGTCTAACAAAACCAAGTGCTTGCTAGATAGCCGCATGTGTTGTGTGTTTACATTAAACACAAACCCACATTTGAGAACCGTTAATAAAACTATTTAAAGAGCTGGCTAGCTAGATGCGTTGTGTTTACATTAAACACAAACACACATTGAGCACCGCTAATAAAACCAAGTGCTAGCCGCATGCGTTGTGTTTACATTAAACACAAACACACATTTGAGAACCGTTAATAAAATCAAGTGCTAGCCTCATGCGTTGTGTTCACATTAAACACAAACACACATTGAGAACCGCTAATAAAACCAAGTGCTTGCCACATGCGTTGTGTTCACATTAAACACAAACAAACATTTGACAACCGCTAATAAAACCAAGTGCTTGCCACATGCGTTGTGTTCACATTAAACACAAACACACATTTGAGAACCGTTAATAAAATCAAGTGCTAGCCTCATGCGTTGTGTTCACATTAAACACAAACACACATTGAGAACCGCTAATAAAACCAAGTGCCAGCCGCAAGTGTTGTGTTCACATTAAACACAAACACACATTTGAGAACCGCTAATAAAACCAAGTGTTAGCCACATGCGTTGTGTTCACATTAAACACAAACACACATTTGAGAACCGCTAATAAAACCAATTGCTAGCCACATGCGTTGTGTTCACATTAAACACAAACACATCTTAGAGAACCGCAAATAAAACCAAGTGCCAGCCGCATGCGTTGTGTGTTTACATTAAACACAAACACACCTTTGAGAACCGCTAATAAAACCAAGTGCCAGCCGCATGCGTTGTGTGTTTACATTAAACACAAACACACCTTTGAGAACCGCTAATAAAACCAAGTACTAGCCACATGCGTTGTGTTCACATTAAGCACAAGCACACATTTGAGAACCGCTCATAAAACCAAGTGCTAGCCGCAAGTGTTTGTACACGGAGAGGTTAAAGCGCAGTTCGATCAGCATTTATTGCCTACCGACCATCACACAAAAGGTTAAAGATCAGCGTGCGAGCGCGGCCGTCCTAGAAGAACCCGAGCTCTGAAAAAATATCGAAATATTTTTTTTTATGTTATTGCCTGCACATTCGGCTTAGTGTGAAGAGTTGAATGAAGC
Organism: Physella acuta; assembly: GCF_028476545.2. Lineage (NCBI taxonomy): Eukaryota > Metazoa > Mollusca > Gastropoda > Physidae > Physella > Physella acuta. The sequence goes on from NW_026731782.1 coordinate 272,271, forward strand.
TCCCACTTTTGGAAATTATTCTCCGTAAAATTACGAATTTGTTAAATTAAAAAAAAAAATACAATAAAATGTAAGCTTGGGAAAATATTTGTATTTATTTTTGTGGCGTCGTGAGGTTGGGTGTCCCCCGGTGCGGCACCTCATGGTGTCACCCGCTCCCCTTGAATAAAAAATTATAAATGTAGGGCCAACATATAATTTAATTAATAACATATATAGGATTATGTATGTGTATGAACGAGTGTACATGCCTTTATATATATATATATATATATATATATATATATATATATATATATATATATATATATATATAATTATATATATAATTATATATTTCTTGATGTATTTTCCGGTGAATGGTGTACTTCGTTCTCATCAGTACATTTTCTGTGAAAGTTGCCATTGGTGTTACCTCCCCTTTTATTTTGCCTAAGGGCTTCAGTTTGGGCATTCACTGTATTGATCTACCTTTGAAGTCAACTAAAAAGCGTTTTGTTAGTAAGTTTTTGACGAATTAGGTATCGAAAATATTCAACATAACCTTTTATTTTTCTTCTGTAAATATAGCAGTTTGGTGTCACCCACCATCCTAGGCGATTGTTTTAATCTGTGCACAGTTAATAGTAACGATGTCTACCTATAGTAGTTTATTAATTACAGCTGGATGCAGTTTTCGTTTCTCGAAAGCCAGTTTCCGTCACCCCGCCACCCCCCTCCTCTTCTTATTGTCGGGATCAACAGTTTATAATCTAAAATCTATTTAAATTTAACGATTAACTGAACTGGCACAAAGCATCTTTGTTCAGTAATGTCTGCATTGTTTTGTCTTGGTATCACCCCCCCCCCCCCCAGTGCTCTGATTCGTTGGATGAATTTCAATGATATAATTATATTCTTTGCGTTTGGGATTTTTGTTTCCAAAACGGCACTGCAGTTATAGTCTTTACTAAGCGGCCTAGCGCGTTCATTAAAAAAAAAACAAAAAAAAAAAAACTTTTCTTCAAATAAAAGAACAAAATAGACACCGAAACTGCAGACAGTTGTAAAAAAAAGGTATTAAAATATGACATCATGCATATTTAGCCAATTAGTACATTATTTGCTATATTGTCAAATGTCGCAAAATACCAGAACATCCCCCCCCCCCCCATACACACACACACATAAACCTTTTTAAAGGACACCAATATATATATATATATATATATATATATATATATATATATATATATATATATATATATATATATATATATATATATATATATATATATATACATATCACTACTAAAATAACTATACTTACATCTTCTTTTAAAACCCTATTCATGAAATTACAAATATCTTTCCACGTCATATCCGTTTAAAATACCCTTCCCCCTTTTTTTTATATCTGTGACAACACTCATGTACTACACCTAAACACACTAAACACATAGTAGGAGGGGGTGATGTCCAGTAACTAGACGCGATAAATCGGAAGTATTTAAAGTAAGCGACAGGCGACTGGGGAATCGCGCGGTGACTAAGCGATTCGATTAAATTCTCATACAAGTTTATTTCCGCTACACCGAGGCGGAAACACAAGGGACGCGACTCCAAACAAAAAATAAAACGCGCTGACCTATTTGTGTACGTCAGTCGCGTCGTGGTGAAAATATGAGAGTGACGTTTTATAAATAGTGGGTTTATTTTGGTTAGCCGTACCGGATTAATGAAATCACGTTTCTTCTTCTTCTTCTTCGTTCTTAATTTTAGTATCTAACACAATTTAGTATTACGTGTCAACTAGTTATGCGCCATATAGGCAATTGACTCAAATTTCAGCCTGCTTTTCTTTTTGGATTTGCTTCCATAGCCTTTGTCCAACCAAGAACAAACTACAAGGCAGCAGTTGTTTGATTTTTGGAGTTGTCTCTCGTAGAGAGTTAATTAAGGATTATGCCGAGTTGTACTAATTGTTTAAATTGGGGTTAGCATTAGAAGTAGATTCGTATGATGCTGGCCACACTATCCCTTCACATGCTGAGGCTAAAGAAACAGGTGAACTCTACTTCACCTGCCTCGTCGCACACCATGTCTGAAACGGAGCTTTACTACACCTACTTAGAGCTAGAAAATGCTCTTGTTAAAGTGTTGTTATTGACAAAACAAAGTATACGAATATGTCATTTCTGTTTACAGGCGTGAACCACGTTAAGAAATAAATACACTCAAATCTCCTAGAAGTAACATTACTTTTTCTGAAGAAATATGGTAAAATCTCCTAGAATTGACATATCTTTTTTATTTTTTTTAATTTACTTTTTTTTTTTTTGGTATGACAACTCCCTTTTTCCTGTTTCATCAGTGTAGTCTACGTAATAATAGACAGCGGGACCAAATATATGACCCAATAGATGAGTATTGACCCATTCAGGGGAAAGCACTCTCGTATAATACTAGCACTGAGCCAAGTGTACCAGCGAGTTACACAACTTGCCCATACATTGATCACCAAATATTTGTTTTGGCGACTCAAGGTGCGAGCTAACTGGCAACAAATAATGGTTCGTTTCCTGGCACAATTCTTTCGGTTCGATAAATCAATAATTTGAAGAGTGGGGGGGGGGGGATTTTTTTTTTATTGTGTGATGTGTTTCTGTGTACATTTGTGTTTTTTATGGGTATGTCTCGTGTAGAATCTATGCGTGACTGTGTGTGTTTGTTTATGTATGTATGTTATGTATTGGTTTATGGGATAAAATGTAATTGAAAAAGGTGTTTATTTAATGGAGGAAAGGGGTGAATAAATCATCGGTTTCTATGCCAATATAATGTTGTTTTTGTGATGTTGGACGTGTTTTTTTATCTTTCATTGCATTGTAAAGCATTGTGTCCCACATTTTTTTCCCAACAAACAATGTCCCTGCCTCAGAACCTCGTCCCTACCTCAGTACCTCATCTCTACCTCATTACCTCATCTCTACCTCATTACCTCATCTCTACTTCAGTACTTCATCTCTACCTCAGTACCTCATCTCTACCTCAGTACCTCTCTCTACCTCAGCAATTACTACCTTAGTACCTCATCTCTAGTTCAGTACCTCTTCTCTACCTTAGTACCTCATCTCTACCTCAGTACCTCATCTCTACATCAGTACCTCATCTATACCTCAGTACCTCTTCTCTACCTCAGTACCTCTTCTCTACCTCAGTACCTCTTCTCTACCTCAGCAATTACTACCTTAGTACCTCATCTCTAGTTCAGTACCTCATCTCTACCTCAGTACCTCTTCTCTACCTCAGCAATTACTACCTTAGTACCTCATCTCTAGTTCAGTACCTCATCTCTACCTCAGTACCTCTTCTCTACCTCAGCAATTACTACCTCAGTACCTCATCTCTAGTTCAGTACCTCTTCTCTACCTCAGTACCTCTTCTCTACCTCAGTACCTCATCTCTACCTCAGTACCTCATCTCTACCTCAGTACCTCATCTCTACCCCAGTACCTCATCTCTACCTCAGTACCTCATCTCTACCTCAGTACCTCTTCTCTACCTCAGTACCTCATCTCTACCAAATTACCTCATCTCTACCTCATTACCTCATCTCTACCTCACTACCTCATCTCTACCTCAGCACATTATCTCTACAACATATACCTACCTCCTCAGAACATCTAATACCTACCTCAATACCCCTGTACCTCATACACCTACCTCAGCACCTCAAATACCTACCTAAATCCTTTATATACCTATTGCAGTTTCCTATAGACAATCTAACTTTCCATTATCCCTACCTTAGTACCTCACTTCTCTACCTCAGTATCTCATATCCCATTTATTACCTCCCAACACCCCCCCCCCCCCCATAGAATTGTAGTAACCCCAACAACTCCATTAACCCCACCAGCTACTTTCTGTTTTGATCCACTTCCGTTTCCGTCAACCAAGAAATTGGCTAGCCTCTAAACCCGTACTGCTAGCGGCTCTCAAGGCAGCGGTCGGGGTCAGGGGGGTTGTCACAGAGGGGTTGTTCAACGACTAGACTGATAGTGTAGAGGTGACAGGGGGGTAGGGGGTGACCCGCAGATCCTTACAACCAATCAATTCGCCTATTTTTTTATTTTATTTTTTTGCCACCCCAAACAAATTGAAATACAGTGAGACTCTCTGTTGAGGTATTGATCGGGAATTACCGATTCCTGAAAAAATTGACATGGCTTTCACAGAAGACATCCATTTGGAAAACTAAAAACACTTGTTCACACATTTTGTACGCAACTTTTGTACAAAACTTCATAAGGCTGGTTACTGGTACATGTTGCCTGCTACTGTATAGCCCCGGCTAATATATATATATATATATATATATATATATATATATATATATATATATATATATATATATATATATATATATATATATATATATATATATATATATATATATATATATATATATTTCCCATCACTAGATCCACACCCTGCTGTATACATTCACCATTCTTCCCTCCCTACCACCACCCCCCCACCTCTCAACACTGGTGACATCGAAAACAGCGTGTATTTTCACCGATATCAATTTTCTAATACAAGACACCCCCCCCCCCCCCTTCTCCACTCCACGCACAGACATCTTTACGTTTCCATTCAGACGAAAAGGGGGAGACAAAAAAGGGGCATTAATATGTCTTTTCCTACTCTCCCCCCCCCCCTCTCTGTCTGCCTCCCTGCGCTTGATGCTTCGCCTATCATTTCTTTAGGTCAACTCAGTTTTCCATGCCCTAATGCAAGCCTTGGCTCTCTCAGACGCTGGAAGCTACAGTTTACAAGACATGGGCGGCTACTCGATTTTACTGAGCAGGATACGGGGGACAACTCGATTTTACAGACAGGGGAGGCTACTTGATTTTATAACATGGGAGACAACTTTATTTTACAACATGGGAGGCTATTTGATTTTACTGAGCAGGATTCGGGAGAGACAACTCGATTTTTAAAGACATTGGAGGCTACTTAATTTTACAGCATGGGAGACAACTTGATTTTACAAAATGGGAGACAACTTGATTTGACAAACATAGAAGAATACTTGATTTTACTGAGAAGAATATGGGAGACAACTCCACCGGAAGTGTGCTCATCACAAGGAGATTTACCCGTTCTGTATCCGGTCCCAGACTCAATGTAACAGCTGGTCTGGGATATCGTGTGGTGCACGTCTGCAGAGGGTCATGTGGATTGTATGGTAGATCCAGCTGCTTCAGGATAACAACCCCACTCCCCCTTCCCCCCCCCCTCCCCCCCCCCCCCCCATACACACATACACAAACACTCAAAACTTTGGAGAAAAACAATGGAGGTTATTTGCTGTTCCGGGTCTGTTTTTTTTAAAAGAAATCATTAAGTGGTTGAGTTTGTATTATTAAAACATTGCCATGCGCCTCCCAAGGTCTGCCCTATGTTACTTAAATTAAATACCTAAGTGGTCTTCCTTATATACCAGTTTCTGCATGACTTTTAACATTCATGTGTCACTATTCTCAATTGACACCACTCTCTATGACATATGGCACATTCCTGTGTCACTATTCTCGACTGACACCATTCATGTGTCATTATTCTCAACTCACATTCTCTATGACTTATGACAAGTGTCAATATTCTATATTTTCCATTTTCTCCTTAATTTTCGACACAGGTGTCGCTGTTTCCTATAAACATATTCATTTAGCACATTTGAAACATGTGTAATCTCTTTTACCAACAACTGCATCTGACCTTTTACCAAATACAATCTTATCAAAACGAGAAAATTTAACTTTTCAATTCCTTCAATCCAATATCGCCTTCAAAAACTACCACCAAATACAATCCTGTATTGTATTTTATATCTCCGGGTTTAAAATCTAAAAGGGACTAAAAAAAATCTTCGAAATAAAAAAATATCCACCCCCTCTCCCCCCCCCCAATATCCACAATCCTCCCCAACCACTCAAAAACAACACACAAAAACCTCCTCCTCGTTGTTGTTGTTGAGAAGAGATAAAAATCTATGGAAGGCGTCATGCACAATTTTGGGGTCTCTGTGTTTGCCGTTTATTTTTAACATGAGCGTTTCATCAAGTGAACGCTTTGGCATCTAGCGTGAGTTTTCCTTAAACATTGATGATAGTTAAATGGAGTGTACATTTCCGTTTGAAGGGGCAGCATTTCTATGGCATTTTACACCACATATTACAAATTTAAGAGGATATTTACATTATTTGTATATATATATATATATATATATATATATATATATATATATATATATATATATATACACATGTATACATACATATTTATAATTGTGTATATAAATATTCTTAATCATCGATTTAACTTGTGGAAAGTACGCTGTAAGCTGTAGTTTGAAAAACTAGTACATGTTTGTTTTAGACTTTTTGTTCTTGTTTAGGGTGATATTTGGCCAGGTCTCGAAGGTCAGTCGTGGGAATTTGACCTTGTCGGGTGTCAGCTGTAATTGGATCTTGTCACTTGTCACAGTACTTGTCACAGTACTTGTCACAGTAATCAGGGACAGGGATTCGTCACGTGCACGTCGGTGACGTCATTAGGCCGACACGCTTACGTCCAGTTCAAGCTACTGATGTCACACTAGCTACATCTAGGTCAACGGAACTGACGACACACTAGTTACATCTAGGTCAAGGGACTGGGGTCAGATTAGCTACTTCTAGGTCAAGCGATTGACGTCACACTAGCTATATCTAGGTCAATGGACTGAGGTCACACTAGCTCTAGGTCAATGGACTGAAGTCACATTAGCTTCATTTAGGTCAAGTGATTGACGTCACGCTAACTGCATCTAGTTCAGGGAACTGAGGTCTTAAAAAACTACACAAGCAACAGACTGCAAACTAGTTACATACTCCCTTAGGCTCTGACGTCACGTTCAACGTCGTAACAGGGAATTCTTACACTCAGTTATGCTGGGGGGGGGGGGGGGGTGGGGAGAAAGAAAGGGGGATGGGGTCACAAAACGCACCAGAACGACTTCCTGGCGTAGTTTTGTTTGGACGGACATACAATAATGGAATTCATAATGCTTGATATCAAATATTAAGTTGGTGATTATGTTCTTCGGGTGTTCTGAGACCGCCGAAATAAATTCAGACACACGGACAGACAGACACGCAGACACTCGAACATTTGAGACAAAGACATAATAAATCCAGACACTCAGACACACCAAGACAAAGGCACAATAAACCTAGACACAGAGACACGTCGAGACAAAGACACGATAAACCCAAACACACGAACACTTCGATACAAAGACACGATAAACCCAAACACACGAACACTTCGATACAAAGACACGATAAACCCAAACACACGAACACTTCGAGACAAAGACACAATAAATCCTAACACACGAACACTTCGAGACAAAGACACAATAAACCGAGACACGCACACGGACACATGTACTTTCTTCTTGTCTGCATTTTCGCTTTTGATGTCAGATTTTCTAAAAAAAGAAAAACACAAGTTTTTTTTAATCACATGAATCATGGATATTGCAAGATTGTGTTTTTTACTTTGATCTTTTCATCTTTTATAAAAGAAACCTTTCTAGAAACCCACTCTGTTGTTAAAAAATGTCAATAAAACAACTATTAAGATTTTTTCTTTCTTTTGATCACTAGAGCTTGTTGCGCGCCCCCTCCCTCCCACAGACCCAACCCCCCCCCCTCACACTCACACACACACACTCCCCAACACACACCTAGCATGATTCATTCCATCACCATCAAAACTAAAACGTCGGTCATTACACCCTTCCCATCTTTACACTGCCACACCCTGCCCCACCTCCCCACCCCACTCTCATTCTCGCTCCACAAATCACCTACTCACTTCAACGTCAGCTTCTACCTCAAATTATATCCGTCTACTACACATGTCCATTTCTTTATAGATCCACCCCTCCCCCCCCCCCCTACCCGTCCTTCCCCTCACCCTCTGATTTATCACTCTCAACTAAAACGTCTTTTGTATTTCAACACACCCCCCGCCCCTCACCTCAACCCAAATCCATATTTCTGAACTCAAATGCCCCCCCCCCCGATGTCCACTACTAAATCCCCTCCCCATTACCATCCATCATCATCCACCTAATTTTCATCACTCGCACCACCCTCATCTTATCCACCCCACACCCCTTAACCTTCCAGATCCATAAAACGTCATCAATTGTCTATTAACAACCACCACCCCCCACCCCCCTCTCCATTTACCGTTTAATACATGCCCACTCCCCACCCCCCATTAATATCTACCACCGCACCGCTTAACTCACCCATCCGCCATTATCAACATCCCACCCCTCACAGATTCACCCCCCCCCCCCCACATTCTCCAGCCCCCCCCCCCCCTAATCATGCCGCACCTTCGTCGGCCAAGTCCTGCGCGGAGCGAAAATAAAATCACAATGCGACAGCCTCGTTCTCGCGTTCGTTGTCACGGTTGCCCCTGGTTACCAAGATGGTCGATCCTAAGGCTTCCAGCCTGCCTGGGAGGGGTCAGCCAGCGAGCGACCTGGTGTGGGGGGAAGGTGGAAAAACCTTAGTTTACCGCGGGCTCGTTGTTCCAATCCCCTCCACCCCACTCCCTCACCCCCCCTCACTCTCTCCTTCCCTCCCATGTTATAAAACAACCCCCACCCCCACCCCCCCGATGCACTTTGGTCAGGCCCAGGTCTAAGATCAATAACTGGGAATTTATTTTACGGTGTACGTTTTTATTTTTTGCCGGTGTGTGTATTTTTAAAATGATCTTCTTTGAAGTCCGGTAACTGCTATATATTTACGTGTTTTTTCCGCTCTCTATCATTGTCTTAGTCCTTTGTTTCGTCTGATTGCGTACTTACTTAGCTTTGTTAAAGTCAACGAATGTTCTTGCTCTACGTATACGATTTGTGTCTTTTCCACTATGTTTTTTATTATTGCCGTTCTGATAACTGTCTTTTGTATTATCAGTCTGCATAATAGAACACACACATATAAATAAAAACACATACATATATGTGTTTGTGTGTGTGTGTGTTAGTGTGCGTGCGAGTGCGTCTGTGTAGGCTATATTATATAAATTATACACTGTATCAGAATTGAGCTCCATTATTTTTAAGCTCCATCAAATCTAAGCCCGATGCTTGCTTCGGTGGCCTAGCTCATCACTAATTAAACAGCGCCCCGGAAAATTTAATTAACACGGTGCAGAAATAAATTTTAAAAAATATCAATCTTAAATCAATAATTTAATTACTCATTTTTACAAACTTTTTACCGTCATCATTTACTCCTCGGCCGTAAGATCATCGGTGATGGGCGGACCGGAAAGCCGTAAAAACGCATGCGCGTGGATAGCCTTTAATCGTGTTTGAGCGTTTATTGACAAACGAGAATCGGACGGGCTGCGTAAAAATCCATTTTGAATAAGCATCAGATCCGTTTTAACGTCTTAGGATGTCTTCTCCTGTACGAGGTCGGCGTGACCTTCTTTCATAATTTTTTAAATATATATTTTTTTTATAAATAAGTAATGACTGCTGAATGGATTTGTCTTGAAAGTCGATAATCTGTAGTTACTTTTAAAATAGAGTAATTATTTGTAGTATTATTTTACTACTCAGCCCGCTGAAAACGTAGCTTTATGATTCAAGACATACATTTTATATCAAATATATACTGCGTTGTATATAAGGTGTGGTTGGGTGGTGGCGGTTAAAACTGCTAAGTCAAAAGGCTGGAGTTTGTATCCGGGTACGAGTCTGCGGGACTTCCCTGAGTCCACCCAGCTCTAATAAGTACCTGACTCACGTTTAGGAAAACAAAGTGTTGACTACGCTATCCATTCACATGCCGAGGTCTTTGAAACAGATGAACTCTACTTCATCTGTCCGGTGTGTCTTAGGCACAGACGTGAAAAGTTGATGACATACCCTCAATCTTCCACGAACTTTTTACGTTACTTAAACGTTTTGTAATACCCACAAATCGTTTCAGGATTTTAAAAAATATTTCACAATGAAAGCAATAATGTTAAACTTCAACAATGTCTGTAATTTTATGCTGGAAAATACTGTTACACAACTATAATACAAAACATTATTGCATCAAAAAATAATTCTAAGAATCTATTTCTTAATCCAATTCAATGTATCTTATCGAACAAAAAAAATTGTATAATTATTTCATAGATCTATCAAAATTTACACAACTGTAATACAAAATAGGATACAATCATTCAATAACTCTCAATTTTATTGAATAAAAAAAAAATATTATCAAGGAATCTATTTCTTAAATCACAACACAAAAAGAAAACATTGTCTATCAGTATTGCATAGATCGATCAAAAATCGAACACACCCTAAACCAATATATCCTAACATACATCTTTCCACTCATCTCATTCTCACTGCTGGATTGAAGAAATCCTTCTACTGACTTCCCGAATGTTCGCTACAAATTTTTACCCTATTGATTAGCTTTTATTTCTAGCCTTTAAATGTCTTCTTTTTTCCGGGACGTTTTCTGTTTTTTCTTCCGGTAAATTCAATTCTTCACCGTCAAACTTTTTTATTATCCGAGTTTTCAAGAATGGGGTTTTGATGCATTGTGTTATTATTTTGCTTATTGCGTTATTATTTTTCATGCAATGTATTGTTACTGTTGTGATGTAAAATGTTATTATTTTGATGAGATGTGTTGTTAATATTTGTATGCACGGTGTTGATATTTCTCTATGTATCGTGTTGTTATGAATTTCGTCTGGTTACTGATTCGATGCTTTGAAAACAATAATGCTGTGTTTTCTTGATTTTTGAGCAACAAATATTTCTATCAGAATTACAAATACTTTTTTTTCTTTTCTATAAGACAAGACTTTTTATTCAAATAAGTAATCAAATGCTTCTGGTAATTAAAATTAAATAAATGTTTTAGCAGTTTGCCTGAAAATACCAATTAGCTAACGATTAAATGTAACTATTAATATAAGGTATATATATATATATATATATATATATATATATATATATATATATATATATATATATATATATATATATATATATATATATTTATATGGTCACCCAAATGGTCTACATAATATTATGAGATTGGTATGTTTCGTAAACGCGACATCTAGATCAAAGGGTTTAACTATAATGATCTCGTCTATCATTGAACTAGAGCCAGAGTAAAGTCTGATGACGATGTATTGTTATCAGTGCTGGTAAAAAAATTGGCTGAGTTAATAAACTAGCTGGCTCAGGCATTACGGCTAATGGTAAAATACCTTTTTTTTTTTAAAAAAGTCATTTTTAAATACCAATTAACTAGTTAAAAATGGTGGAAGTTTTTTTCCCCCCTGAAATCTTAAACGTAAACAGATTAACTTTTCCGAACTGAAAGCGACGCGACTCAAATAACAACCGAGAAAGTGGATTTTTTTCTTTTACGTCGTGAGTTGAACCAGTAAAGCCGGGACTCATGACTGGGCATCGGGCGATCAATGTTCCGGGAAACGTATCGGCCATAAACGGGCCATGTAGCTAGTACTGGGGAGACTGTGGTTAATTGTTGAGTAAGCTTAGAGGCACGGTCGTGGTGAATGGTATCCGTTGTGATTTAATGAAGGGGGGGGGGGAGGGAAGGGGGGGGGGGGAGGGGGCAGTGGCGAATTAAATGCGAGACTAATCCGGCTGTAGTCAACGAAATTAAAGCTAAAATTGTTGTTATATTTTGACGTAATATATTACTTTAAAATATAAATTACACTTGTGTTAAACTACTTTTGGGATGGGATGGCCAGGAAGAGCACATGACTGTTCACCCGAAAGTCTCCTGTTCAAACCCCAGACCCGAGTATTAGTGTATTTAGTTTTTTTAATCCACCCAGCTGTAATCTTTACCTGTAACACGTCCCTGAGTCCACCCAGCTCGAATGGGTACCCAACTCATGTTTAAGTAAAGGCGGGTTGGCATAGAACCGACAACACTATATGCCGAGGTCACAGAAACAGGTGAACTCTACTTCAACTACTACATGACCATAAATACTTTTTAAATAAATTACTCGCAGGTTTGGGGGGGGGGTCTAACAGACTTCAGCCAGGATTCTTACCTTAATCCATCTGCTATGGGGAAAAGATAAATGCGGACGCTTCAAAATTAACAAAGTAAAAGTGTAAAGAAATTAGTATATTATTAAATAATAAAGTATAAATCTTACACTTTACACCTGCAACATGTATACTATACATGTCTAGAAAAAAATTAAATTACTTACAAAAAGTTTATATTATTTGAAAACAATATTCCCACGAATCATGTATACTTGGTTGTTTTGAGTTTGTTTTTTCTAGACATGTATACTATACATGTTTACAGTACGCGGTGTTAGCAGAGAAAGTGGGTTGACCTGTTACTTTAGGTACTACAGATTACACGGCTAACATATTTATGATGTAGGGTGGGGGGACGGGACGGGGGGTAGGTTCCACTTGGCTGCGTCTCTGCTCTCTGGGTGTGAACTGAGCTAAATATAGCAGGCTCCGACACGCTTGAACGCCTTAACACAACGCCTGTCTGCACGATGATGGTGTTGCAGCATTAAATATTCAACACCGCACCCGGCAGGATGTAGTTGTAGTGGCTTAGATTGTTGTCGGAGGTTCATTTTTAATTACCGAGTCCCGAGGCAAGGGGACTTTGACCTTAGGTAACTCGTAGTTGTTTGTTTTTTTTTTTTGTTGTTTTTTTTTTTTTTTTTTTTTTTTTTTTGTTTTTTTTTTTTTTTTTTTTTTTTTTTTTGCTTGTGCATGTTGTAGGTATATTGCGTTTATTGGTGATATAGTTAGTTCAACATTAGACAATCGAAACTAACCTAACCTTAACTTAAGATAAATTTTAACTCTAATTCCAATGTGTCGTGCGTTAATATGGCGTCTGCTTCAACCGGTGCCTGATTCTTAACACTGCTGCTCTGCCAAGAAGAAAGTTTACAAAAAAAATTGTCTAATCCACCCCCTCCTCCCCATCCATCTTATCCTCGTACAAGAAAATGATTCATACGGAAATGAATATATTTTACATGATTGTTGTTGTCGACCACGTTTACTTTTTCCAACGTAATTCAGGTACTCAACAGAGCTGGGTGTACTCAGGTATGTCGTGAAAATACATGTTTTATGTATTAGTTTAAGTTACAAGAATATGTGTCCAAAATACTTATGCTGCAAACAATCAACATGTTATGTATTTCACTCTATTGATGAAAGAGGTTAAATTTTACCCTACATACAAAAACCTTTCGAGGAATGTTTTTTCTTTTAAACTCGCATCCTTTGTTTGATCGAATGATTATAACTCAAAAAAAAAAAAAAAAAAAACAAAAAAAAAAAAAAAACAGGGAAACAAACAACACAAATTTCTACTGAAAGGATGAATAGCTGGGAAAACGTGGTTTTGAGATTTGTGCGTCAGTATTGTAAAGCTAACTGAATACTGGACACGGATGCTAATATTTAACGATACCGATTTTTCCCGTGAGTTACCAATTACTTTGATTTCTCTGTTGGGTGTAACGATTATTTCAAAATATCGTTTCTTCAATACCGATTTCGATACTGATTTTTAGTTAACTTTTGCAATGCTATCCAGTTGTTGTTTTTTTTTGACTACTTATTAAATGCTGCATTTAATACATAAACTATTTCGATTGCAATAATTATCTTACAACAAGGAAACAAAAAATCAATAATTATCTTACACGGAATTCTCGTCCTTTCTCGTACGTTCTTTCCTTAATCTTACATATCTACATCCGAATTTGCGTTCAGGCATTTATAACCCACCATGATGCTCAAAACCCGTCTTTCAAATCTCCAACACAAATTTTAAACACAACTTTTCTCTCGTTGCTAGACGATAAAGTTGGATAGAAAAAACAAACTCCCTTTGAAGCCCCTGGCATCAATGAAAACTTGAGAACCCTTGCGGCTGGGTTTTCTTCTACTTAAAATATTTCCAATAACTTATCGTATCAAGTCGCGTGGGTCCTCCGCCACATGCCCAGCCCCCCCCCCCCCCCGTCTCATCAGTGTCATTCAGCTTTAATCCACAACCTTGCCTAGAGATGGAAGGTGGTGGGGGGGATGAGGGGGGTGGGGGTGGCTCATCTCCCAGCATTCAATATTAATTACAGCTTTGATGTCCTGCATGCTTTTCCCACTGCATCGTTTTATTGGCAATTTTCCGAGAGAGGAAAATGGGGGCGGTCGGGCTGTAGCGACATTAAGTCAACGTCTCCCATGTACGTTTCTTTCTCCTTGATGCGTTTTCTTTTAACGTCTTTAAATATAGATAGGCCTATCTGTAGCCTAGATGTGACGAGTGTTGTAGGAGAAAGGGGAGGGAAGGTGTGCTGGTTATAGTATCAAAGCTGAGAGATTTTGTTTTTAAGAACGTGTTAAAAAAAATGTCGTTTAGTTGATCAGTGGCCCAGATCGTTGATCACGTGATTAGTGGCATAGATAATAGATCGCATGATCAGTGGAGTAGATCATAGATCTCATTCCTAACACATAAGCCCACTTCCTACACATAAGCCCACTTCCAACACATAAGCCCACTTCCAATACATAAGCCCACTCCCAATACATAAGCCCACTCCCAACACATACGCCCACTCCAAACACATAAGCCTACTTCCAACACATAAGCCCACACCCAACACATAAGCCCACTTACAACACATAAACCCACTCCCAACACATAAGCCAACTCTCAACACATAAGCCCACTCCCAACATATAAGCCCACCCCTAACACATAAGACCACTCCCAACACATAAGCCCATTCCCAACACATAAACTCACTTCCAACACATAAGCCCACTCCCAACACATAAGCCCACTCCCAACACATAAGCCCACTCCCAACACATAAGCCCACTCCCAACACATAATCCCACTCCCAACACATTTACCCATCCCCAACACATCTACCATCCCCACTAGATCCACCCACCTCATCCCAACACATCTGCCCCACCAACACACCTTCCCACCCTCAACACATCTGCCAACCTCAAAAATCACCCGTCACTCCAACACACCTACTCACACCAACAGACCCACCCCAACACTCCTTACCAACCCTAGCACACACATTATATAACACAACTTGTATTTCATTTCAAGCCTCAAACGTTTTTCTTGCTCACCCCATCACTCTTGCCTCCAACCTTTATCATCGTTGCCCGACTCACGCCCCAAGATTACATCTCTCCGCACGGGAGGGTGGGGTGAAGGGGGGTGGGGGTGGGGGGGGGGGGGGGTACCTAACCAGCAGGTCTGTTCTAGACCCTTGATGCCTGCCACGCCTGATATTATTTTTTATGATCCCCTTGATGCCGAGGATTATCTCCCATTGCTCATTTCAGCCGGGCTAAATGGGAAACAACTCGTGACAGATCTCAAAGTTGCCCCTTGTCATTATAATAATCCTTCGGTTAACTCCCGTGTCTTATTTGAATACCCAAAAGGACATGGATTTTTAGAATTCTCCTAAAATTCTCATGATGAAAAATAAAATAGTTTAAATTAATTTAAAATTAGATACCTACTGATTGGAATTCACCCGAAGAAATTAAAATCGGCATACACACATAAAAATGAACTTCAATGAAATATTACTTCATCATCCAATTTTATTTCAAATATTTAAAAAAAAAAAAAAAAAATATCGTCAAAAAAAAAAATATTTCACCCCCCCCCCTGTCCCCTCAGCCGATCACGCACGCCGAGAAAAAAAATCCCTTGAATCATCATTTCATCACACATTTGCATTTTCAGTTTCAGGTTGGTTTTTAATTTTTATCTTTTTCTTTATATTTAGACGTTTTGTATTAGATCTATGTATAAGTAAGCTATCTTAAATGAATGAAAGCAGGCTACAAGTAAGAAAGAAATATTACTATTGTAAATCTGTATCAGTCCTTACAAGCCGATGATGAAAACTGTAATAGTAAAGCGAACACACAACTGACGCTATAAGTTACGTGTCTGAGGCGGAAAAAAAAAGTCAAAAAAAAAAGTCAAAAAAAAAAAATAAGAAAGAAAAAAAAAATTAAATTAAAAAAAAATATATATCGTCCAACGTTAAACAATAACTAAAAGAGGGAATATACATTATATCTTCTTTTTGGTCTGAAATTAATCGGAAATACCTGGTTTGCATTATCGTGTCGATTAAGCTCAGTGTTGGTGAGTCCCGATTGCTGGAGACAGCCACTCCTCTAGGAGAGACTCCAAAAATAAAACAACTGCTGCCTTGTTGTTTGTTCTCGGATTAACAAAGGCTATAGAAGCAAATCCAAAAAGAAAAGCAGGCTGAAATCAGAGTCAATGGTCTACATTGCACACAGCAAAATGACACGTGTACTTAATTGTGTTGGAGGGAATACCTTTCAACACTAAAATTGAGAACGAAGAAGCAGAATTTAATTTAATGATGTGAGAAGAATAAATCAGAATGACAGAACGACATCTATCTTTTTGTGACATGATTGTGAAGTAACGTCTATGATAATGTTAAAGGACGTATATTTTTATCCTAAATGTCTGATGTCTTTAATGACGTCTTTGTTTTTGATGACGTCTATAGTTTTTTAAGGACGTACATGTTTTTTTGGGTGGACTTAGGGACGGTCTACTGGGTAACTCACGTTAGGGAAAGTAAAGGCGGCTGGGCATAGTGCTGACCACACTATCTCTTCATATGCCGAGGTCACAGAAACAAGTGAACTCTACTTTACTTGCCCCATAGACCGTCAGGTTTGAAAGGGAAACTTTACTTTTACTTTACATGTTTTTTTAATTACATCTGTTTTTCTTAATGACGTCTATGTTTTTCTTAATGACGTCTATGTTTTTCTTAATGACGTCTATGTTTTTCTTAATGACGTCTATGTTTTTCTTAATGACGTCTATGTTTTTCTTAATGAAGTCTATGTTTTTCTTAATGAAGTCTATATTTTTCTTGATGACGTCTATATTTTTCTTAATGAAATCTATGTTTATTTGAAATTACTTTAAATGACGTCTTTGATGATGTAAAATAATGTCTATGTTTATTATAAGAAGACGTCTAGATTTGTCGTCGCAGATGTAAAAGTTCGTGTGAACTGACGTCATTAGAAATGACGAAATGCAAATTACGTCAATGTTGAGGCCGCTATTACACGAGCGACGTCCGCTAAAGACACCTATACATCACGATAATTTTGTTAGGGTTGAGGGGTTTAGGGGCGGGGAGCAGGAGTTTACCTCCCCTTCAATTACGTAATGACGTAGAAAATAATGTCGGGCAAGAAGACATCGCGATCGATAATTCTAATAGATTTAGATCATTAAATGTAAAGTGGTGTTTCTTTCAAATATTTGCCCCGTGAAAAATTTGCCAAACTCAAATTTTAAATGTGATTATGTTTTCAAAGTACTAGGCGTGACTGGGTTACATAACATTCAATCATTTCACTTTTAGGATATTGGTAATCGATAACGCATTTTGATGGTTTGTCTCTTCAGCTATGATTGATCTTGACTGAGGTTTTTTTTTTGGCAACTCGATTGGTCATGGTTTTTAGATTTTAAGGATTTTGCTAGCCTTACATCGTCGGTCAACCTGTTCTCAAAGTTAAAAAACAAATTTCAAAATATCAAGATAAAATAAAAATGCATAAATATTTTGTTTCAAAAACAGAAAACAAAACAGATATAAAAAAACAGGAAAAAAAAAACAAATAGAAAGAATTTTTTGACAGAAAACAAAATAAAACGAAACAAAAATAAATAATGCAAAACAAAAATAAATTTTTAAAAATACAGCATAATTAAAATGAAATTCCAGAGTAAGATAGGAAAATCCCCCCAATTTCTAATATGAGTTCATTTTTTTAAAAGCGCGTCAAAAATTCATCGGTTACAAAAATTCCCATTTTAATTTCAAAATCAGCAAGGGACAGCACTTTTAGCAGAACTTAATAAAGCATAGCAATGTTATTGGCACATATCATGCAAGTAAACACAAAAAACCTCTAAAATATTTTTAATCTGTCTAGCCATCGATTAGGTACACTTTGTTTTTAAAAATATAATTTAGTTTAGCGGAGCAACTGTTTTTTACTGTGTGTGTGGTATCAGTAATTAATTTAGAACTTCTTCCATTAATTTATTTAATGAAAGGTTTTTTAAAGTTGTTAATTGTGGTTCTTTTTTTTTATTGTTGTTTTTGTTTTGGATTATATAAATTTCCGTTATTTGGTTAAAAGCTATTATGGAAACTAATTTATTTATTTATTTAGTACGAATCTGGGGTCGCAAGTTTTATTAACCAGGTTACGTTAAATATCTTTTTTCTCACTATAGGTTTAACCTAACCGTGTCCGTTTATACTTCTTAGAATATTTAAATAAAAAACAGATACTTCGAATCTTATACTTAACTTGAAATCAAATTGCTCAATTTAAAATTCAACCAAATATTATCTAAGATCCCTCTTTAGGTAGGCCGACTAGCCAAATGAGGCTAGGTAGTTATAACTGGTTCACATTTGTTTAACAACTTAGTACTTTGTGTGATCGCGTGTAATAATATGTGTAAGCATGTCTCTAGTAATATGTGTGGGTATGTATGTAAGAATGTTTTAGTGATGTGTGTAAGCATGTGTCTAGTAATATGTATGCGTATGTATGTAAGAATGTTTTAGTGATGTGTGTAAGCATGTCTCTAGTAATATGTGTGGGTATGTATGTAAGAATGTTTTAGTGATGTGTGTAAGCATGTGTCTAGTAATATGTATGCGTATGTATGTAAGAATGTTTTAGTGATGTGTGTAAGCATGTGTCTAGTAATATGTATGCGTATGTATGTAAGAATGTTTTAGTGATGTGTGTAAGCAGGTGTCTAGTAATATGTATGCGTATGTATGTAAGAATGTTTTAGTGATGTATGTAAGCAGGTGTCTAGTAATATGTATGCGTATGTATGTAAGAATGTTTTAGTGATGTGTGTAAGCAGGTGTCTAGTAATATGTATGCGTATGTATGTAAGAATGTTTTAGTGATGTGTGTAAGCATGTGTCTAGTAATATGTATGCGTATGTATGTAAGAATGTTTTAGTGATGTGTGTAAGCATGTGTCTAGTAATATGTATGCGTATGTATGTTAGAATGTTTTAGTGATGTGTGTAAGCATGTGTCTAGTAATATGTATGCGTATGTATGTAAGAATGTTTTAGTGATGTGTGTAAGCATGTGTCTAGTAATATGTATGCGTATGTATGTAAGAATGTTTTAGTGATGTGTGTAAGCATGTGTCTAGTAATATGTATGCGTATGTATGTTAGAATGTTTTAGTGATGTGTGTAAGCATGTGTCTAGTAATATGTATGCGTATGTATGTAAGAATGTTTTAGTGATGTGTGTAAGCATGTGTCTAGTAATATGTATGCGTATGTATGTTAGAATGTTTTAGTGATGTGTGTAAGCATGTGTCTAGTAATATGTATGCGTATGTATGTAAGAATGTTTTAGTGATGTGTGTAAGCATGTGTCTAGTAATATGTATGCGTATGTATGTAAGAATGTTTTAGTGATGTGTGTAAGCATGTGTCTAGTAATATGTATGCGTATGTATGTTAGAATGTTTTAGTGATGTGTGTAAGCATGTGTCTAGTAATATGTATGCGTATGTATGTAAGAATGTTTTAGTGATGTGTGTAAGCATGTGTCTAGTAATATGTATGCGTATGTATGTTAGAATGTTTTAGTGATGTGTGTAAGCATGTGTCTAGTAATATGTATGCGTATGTATGTAAGAATGTTATAGTGATGTATGTAAGCAGGTGTCTACAGGGGCGTAGCGAGGGGGGGGGGGGGCGGGGGGTGCGGACCGCACCGGGTGACACCATTTAGGGGGGTGACACCAAGGCAAAAAATAGCAAAATATATAGAGAAAAACTCGAGGGGGGGGTGCAAATCGAAAGTTTGAGGGGGGGGGGTACAAATCGAAAATTTGAAAGTTTGTCCCTGGGAAGGGTCTCTATGCCTCTGGGGGGGGTGACACCATTAAGTGCCGCACCGGGTGACACCCGACCTCGCTACGCCACTGGGTGTGTAGTAATATGTGTGGGTATGTGTGTAGCACTGTAAGTATGTGTCTGGTAACGTGTGTCGGCATGTATGTGTGTACGAATGTTTTTAGAGATGTGTGTAAGCACGTGTGTAGTATTATGTGTAAGCGTGTGTATATTACATTGTGTAACTTTGTGTATAGTACCACGTGTAAGCACGTTTGTACAATATCAAAGTAGCTGTTCACAAAATTCTGACTTTAGTCAAGAACAAGCCGCTATTTTTTCTTGTCTTCTGAAACTAACTCCATTCCCCACACACTAACACACCCACCCGCACACACACACACCCACACATACACACAAAGGAGAAAAAAAAAAGTCTTCGGGATTACATTGCTCGTACATCCGGCCACTTCCGGCCACTTCCGGTTTAGGTAAAGGTCAGCTATTGCAGTCCAGTGGTCCTTTGTCCTCATACAATGAAATGAATTGCAGCTTAGTTTCTCAGTCTAATGGAATTTCTTTTAAATTACCTTCTGATACAACGTATTTCCTACCTCTAGGTATGGGCTAGATTTAGCTTTTTTTTTTACCAAGCAGTTAAATGTTAAGTCTTATATTCTTCTTATTTCGCAAAACAGATTTTCAACTTTTTAAACTTTTTTTTTTTAGTCTATAGAACTAAACCTAATTATTTGTTTCGAAACTTCGAATTCCTAATAAACCAAATAGAAAGGTTGAAGAAAAAAAATATTAAAAATTGGTTATCAGTTTTCTAAAAATAGCCGAGTCAATATTTTCAAAAGGGAGCTAACTGGAGGGGATGTGTTGCCTCCCCTTGTCTACGGGTAAAGAAAAACGTATCATTTTTTTTCCCCAGAGAAAACTTACCCTAGGGCTGTAAAGGGGCTGGAAGGGGAGGGAGGGGGAAGGGGGGGATACAACTTTCTTTGATTTTAGGACATGGGTGTCGAGTTTCTGTATATTTAGGGATACACTGAAACTTTTCTGCTGACTGTAAATAATTAGGATTAGTTTGGTTAGAGTTCGGTAAAAATAAGGGTCAAAACAACTGGGATACGTGTTGGGTTTACGACAGTAGCGTACGCAGGGGGGGAGCAGGGGGAGCGGCCGCTCCCCCTCTGGCCATTTTCAGCAAAGTGGCGCCTTTTTTGGAAACTTTTAAAACTCAAAGTTTTAAACAATGATATTTATTTAAAAAAATATTTTTGGTCGGCACATCTATGTAAATCACATGATTTCTTTTCATGCAGCAATTAAGCATTATTGTACTAGTCTAGTAGTGTCTACGTTAACAACACGTATTAACAGCTGCATCAGTTTGCCATTCTAAAAATAACCATGCATTGCAATGTTTAAAAAACCTCTACGGGTAGTAACACTTGGCAAGAGGGGTGCTAACCCCCCTCCCACATGGACCCCTCTGTAAAAAAAATGTTGCCATAATACTGCTACTTATTTAAATCTATTTCTGTAATATATATTTGTGTAATATATATTTTTGTTATACATATATGTATGTTTAGAACAGTCATCTAAAAACTGACGCTATGTTCACTCTGAGTTGGTTATCTCCCCCCCCCCCCCCACACCTCACCACCACAATTGTGTATAGGGACATTAATGTCACACCTAGGTATACACTGGGTTGGATAATTGACCTAAAGTGACCGGACAGTGGTGAATGAAGTTGAACCCACCCCCCTCCCAACCCACCCCGAACTTATCTGTTAAGTACATGTAGAAAAACGCGTAATGATGTACCAAAGTACCATGCCGCCAGAAAATTAGCTTTTTAAACTTAAAACGTGAATATTGTTTTTGCCATTACCAGTAAATAGGTGTGTGATCAATACAGTGATCTAACCCATACCTATCACTATGTTAAAAATGATCTTTAAAGAACACAAAGAAGCAGTAGATAATTAAAATATATGATCTGCACTATAAGACCGATATTAAGTTAAATGTAGGCTGTTATTCCGAATGTTGATCTATTCTATCGAAAAGCGTGGTTTTATACCAACTCTGATTTTAAAAACTTTTATTATGCTGTAATACTTTAGCATTTATGATGACGATATATTAAATTCTGATTATAGACAAAAACATTTTGTAAATATGAATAGTGTTAAACATTTTTTTTTATTCTAAAGTAATTATTTATTTGTTTTGACATTTATAATTAAATATGTAGATATATACATATTTATATTAAGAGAGTAATTATTGCCCCTATTTCACTTGTCTTAAATAATTTCCCAGGAATTATTATGCAAGAATTTTTTTACAAGAATTACAAAACAGATTGTGTTACGTTCATTATTTTTGGTTGTAGTGTGTGTATATATTTTTTTTTTACATTGTGTGTTTTTTCTTATTTCTTCAGAGAGCTACTTTCAATTTATTTTACATCATAGCGAAGTAATGACATACAGCTAGTAATTATATATATATATATATATATATATATATGTAACGAGTCCCCGAGTCTATCCTGCCGACAACGCCAAATGTAACGAGTCTAACCACTCATTCCACACAACATTGACCACAGCATAGATACTCGAAGATGCAGGTTCATTATTGATCCTTTTATTACATGAATCAAAGAATGCTTCACAATAATATAATGAATCAAGAGAGATGTTTCACAATAATAGTCTGAATCAACGGACCCCCAACAGTCCTCACTAGGCTTCATCTAACTGAATACACATGTCTAACGTCCTTCTTAACACAATATAACCAACTTGATACTGCCTGACCAAGAGAGAGACTGACGGACTGACTGACAGACCTTCTGAGACCGACTTTCTGAGAGACTGACTTTCTGAGAGACTGCGAGCTCAGCCGTCGCCTTCCTTATATCCCCTTCATAATCGTACTCATATTCGGTCCTATCATAATCGTAATTGTAATCGATTCTAATCGTTACATCAGACTGTTAATTACGCCGCTTCTGTCGTACAGTCCGATTTTAATAAGCCACCTGCATCCTGTCACATCAAAGTTGACAGACCGTCTTTCGTATCGCTTCCCGAGATATTACGCCTTGGCATCAGCCAACACCTGCACTGTGACGTCAGACTGTAACACGTTATGTCTCTTGGTAACTTCCCCTAGTTACATCCACCCCTGCCTTTTTTTGTGTGTTATCAACCACAAACAACGCTTGGCAGGTGCAGTCCTTCAAAGTCCATCGCACCACCGTAAAAAAAAAATCCATTGTTCCACTCACTGTCAATGTCGTCACATTCGTATAAGATTGACAGTTATCCCTATTTCACATATCCAATGTGTCTACATCATCTTCCTCAGACACAAAACAGTTCTAGAATTCACATCCACCTTTTTTCGTTTGGTGCCTTCACCAGTTCACTTTTATGACTTTTTGAACAGTCTGTTTTCATACCAGCGCGACCATGAAAGAATTGATGGTTGCTGACAAAAAATTTCGTATTCTTTCTGTTTCTCAAACTTCTCCGCGGACCACTTATGTGATGGTCTACTGTCTCTCTGCTTTTGGGGGGACCGGGATCCTCCTTGTTGCCGGTATCCTCCCCTTGTGTATCGCTGTTGCGCTGTTGATGGTGACATGGTTCCGGGATGGGTATGTGAATTTCCGTTATAGTTTCCGGTTCCCTAATTGTCTTGGATTTCCTTGTGTGTAACTGCTCTTCTTGACTATGACAATATTTCTTTAATTGAGCAATATTCGCCCACCGATCCGGTTTGGTGTGATCGATGGGTCTTATCTTAAAGGGGCCACCTGCTACTTTAGGCATCTCCACGACTTGCCATATCTCCTGTCCCCAGAGGTCGTGGATTTTGTTTCTGCCTAACGGGTGGCTACGCAGTAATACCCTGTCGTTCAGTTTGAGTGGCGGGTCCTTTGTCTGTACCGGCGGTTCCCTTCGCCGTGCTTCATGTTCTAGTCTTTCCTGTACTACCCTGTACATTTCTCTAATTCGTCTCATATGTTCATTCACATATTCCAGTGCAGTGTATGAGCCAGTCATACTCTCCTTTTTTTCTAGGAACAAGTCAAGGGGGAGTCGAGCCTCCCGTCCGAACAGCAACATGTATGGCGAAAAGCCGGTTGTGGCATGGGGTGTGCAGTTGTATAGATATACCAACTCTGGGAGAAAATCAGGCCAACGTTTTTTCTGTTCAGGTTCTAGAGTACGCAGCAAATCATGCATGCTGCGGTTGAGCCGCTCGCACTGTCCGTTTCCTTTCGGATTAAATGTGGTTGTTCTAGATTTGTTGATCCCGTAGTGGCTGCACAGTTGGTTGATTACTTCTGACTCGAAGGCCCTTCCTTGGTCAGAGTGTAATTGTCTTGGTATGCCATATTTGATGAACCAATGTTCTATTAAGACCTTTGCCACTGTTTTGGCAGTCTGATCTCGTGTGGGCACCGCCACAGTCCATTTGGTGAAAACATCAGTCATTACCAACACATGTTCCGTCCCATCCGATGATTGCTCCAACGACGTAAAGTCCATAGCCACAATCTCTAGTGGTTTTGTCGCTAATAGGTGTCCTGATGGCTGTCTCCTTTTGACAACTGGCATTTTCGCATGCTGACACCTAACACAAGCCTCACAATGGCGTTTGACCTCCATTTCCATATTGGGCCAGTAACACCTTCGTCGTAATATTTTGTGCGTCCTGTCCTGACCCTGGTGTCCTGCCCTGTCATGTGCCAACCTTAGCACTTCTTCTCGTAATTGTCCAGGCACCACCACCTGGTGTATTGTCCCATCAATTTGGTCATGAATTCTCCGCATGAGAACACCATCCTTTATACTGAGACGGTCCCACTGACTCAGTATTTTCTTTGTTTCTCGACCAAATTGTTCTCTTTCCCTTCTTCCTGGGAATTTTTGTTCCTGGACGTGTTTCAACAGCGGCTGTAAGCCACTATCCGTTCTCTGGGCATCTCTTATCTCTTTGTGATTAAGGAAACTAAAATCACCAATGTCCATATGTCCGGGCTCTGTGGAAATGTGCTCCACCCCGGTCTGTCCGTTCTGCCCCACTTGCACCCCGTGAGGGATATCTGTTGACGCTCTGACCTCACATATTCCTGTCAGCGTTTCTTCCTCATCGCCCGGTCTCTCGTAAGGATTCCTTGATAAGGCGTCCGCATTGCCATTGGACCGCCCCGGGCGATATTTTATCTCTAGGTCAAAGAGTGCCAATTCTGCTGCCCATCGCTGTTCGATGGATCCCAACTTTGCTGTCTTTAGGTGACTCAAGGGGTTATTGTCAGTGTATACCACACATTTAGCACCTAATAGATAGTCCCTGAATTTTTCCGTCACAGCCCATTTTAATGTCAAAAGTTCTAGTTTCATGGCGCTGTAATTTGTCATGTTCTTCTCTGATTCCTTCAGAGCTCGACTGGCATAAGCAATAACCCTGAAGCCTTGCTTTTGTTGTTGTGATAGCACAGCTCCCAGACCTTTAGAGCTGGCGTCAATTTCTAGCCGAAATGGTTTGTCAAAGTCTGCGTATCCCAATATCGGCGCCTCTGTCAAAGCCTTTTTCAATAGCTTAAACGAGTTCAGGCATTCATCAGTCCATAATTCACCTATCAGTTGTGTTTTACCTTTCTTTTTCTCCTTACTGTGTTTCTTTGTCATTTTGTTTACCAAGTCATGCAATGGTGCGGCAATTTTTGCAAAACCAGGCACAAATTTTCTATAATAGGAAGCAAAGCCCAAGAATGATCTGACCTCTACCGTAGTTGTTGGCTGTTTCCATTCTTTAACAGCTGCAATTTTATCTGGGTCAGTGGCGATGCCATCCGACGAAATCACGTAACCCAAAAAATGTACCGATTTCAGACCGAAGCAGCATTTGTCTGGGTTCAGCTTTACTCCTATCTCCCTAAGACGGAGAAACACTTGTTCTAATCTTTCTAGATGGTCCTCCCAAGTTTTTGAATAAACTAGTATATCATCCAAGTACACCAACATTATTTGAAATAGAAAGTCACTCATAGCACTCTGCATTACTCGCTGGAATGTAGCAGGTGCATTAGTTAGACCAAACGGCATACGGGTCCACTCGTACAGTCCCAGTGGAGAAATAAATGCAGTTTTATGTTGATCGTTGGGGTGCATGGCCACTTGGTGGTAGCCACTAGCCAAATCCAAGGTAGAAAAAAATCTTGCTCCCCCCAACGCATCAAGACATTCATCAATACGAGGCAAGGGGAATGCATCCCTTCTTGTGATATTGTTCAATTTCCGGTAATCACAACACAGTCTTATCTCCCCTGACTTCTTTTTTTACCACTACTATCGGTGCCGCATACGGGCTAGTGCTGGTTGTAATAATTCCGTTTTTTAGTAGATCGTTCAGGTGTGCCTTCACCGCAGAGTAGTGACTCGGTGGTAATCTTCGATAAGGTTGCGCCACCGGCTTGTCTTGTAGTAAGGGTATCTGGTGTTTTATTACTTCCGTGTAACCCAAATCACCCTCGTACGAGGCAAATATATCCCTGTACTTATTCAACAATTCATTTAGTTTTGGGTCCTCAGTTTCCGGGAATGTATATGATCGGCCATCCTCTTTCTTCACCTCGGCCGTCACATTGACCGACCTAATTGTTACTTCATTACTGCTGGTATTGCTCAGTTCGATGCACTGTGCCGACCTTAGTACCTCGACGTTCTGTGGTACTCCTACCAGAGTATTAGGCGGTATAAAAATTTCCTCATCCAAAACATTTGCCACTAATCCTTGAACTAGTCCATTTTCCGCTGATGTGTATGTCCGCAGCAACACGACGCCTGCCCTCAGTGCGGCGCCACATGGTTCTATCATCACATCACCATTCAC
The DNA here is from genome assembly GCF_028476545.2 of Physella acuta. Lineage (NCBI taxonomy): Eukaryota > Metazoa > Mollusca > Gastropoda > Physidae > Physella > Physella acuta. The sequence continues at coordinate 299,355 of NW_026731782.1, forward strand.
GCTTCTATCACCAATTTGTAATGTGATTGCCTTGACCGTGTTTGCCGGGACTGATATCCTTCCTCTGGTCTTGGCAAACCTGGCCAACTTGGATCCCCGACCTGGTGTGGTCGATCCGACAATATTTGTAAGAAATTCTGGCAACTGGCCAAGAATATTCATGCCCAACAGGCAAGGTATATTTGACACATTTGTCTCTAGGTTGTGTTTCGTAACGAACACCCCAACCTGCTTCAACCTATGTCCCGCCACCACGACATCCGCCAGAAAATAACCACAGTATGGAATGGTTAGTCCATTAGCTGCCGTCAGGCGCATGCATGTGTCAGACCTCAACCTATGGTCTTTTCCTTTCATCCATTTGGTGTAAAAATTTTCCGTAATTGTCGTCACCTGGGAGCCTGTATCCACAATTGCCTTCACCGCGATGTCCCCAATCGTAATCACCATTTCGGGACAGACTCCCATCATTTTGCTTCTTGGGCCATAACCTCGCCCCTCTGTAGCCTGGCCCTGCCTTACAGAGGACGACCGTTTCCCTGGCAGTACCGTGCCATATGTCCGGGTTGTGAACAGGACAAGCAAATTGGTCGACCGTCAGCCGTCCACCGGAGTGATGGACCGGCGGGTCGCGGCCGTCCAACCCGTCTCTGTTTTGTCCCGTTCTTTTCCTGATTCTCAGCTGTTGACCTGCTTTCTAACCTCTCCAATCTTTGGTTAACCTTATCCAGGTGGGCCAACAGTTGAGCCATCATGGTTTCCACCGTGCCGGTCCCCGTGGGTGGGGATTGTTCCTGTTCCGGCACCGAGACTTTGTCCACCGAACAGTTCGATTGGTCCTCATCCTCGGACCTGCGGATCGCTGAGTTCCTAACCTGAAGGAAGGTCAACTGCGGGTCTTTGTGGACCTCCTCTTTCAACTCTCTCCTTAAGATCGGGGTTGCTAGCCCCTCGATGAACTGGTCCCTCAGTAGGCGTACATCAATGTCAGGTGTTTTGCCCTTTACCGAATCAAAGGCCCTGTTTATTCGGTGTGAATACTCCATCACACTCTCCGCCATTCTCTGCTTTAAGCCTACGAACCCCGATAGCAGTTGCGATCCCGACCGTCTCTCCCCAAAGGTCTCCATAATTAGATCCAACACCTTATCTGGATCTGATTGGACGGTTTTATCGTGGCATTTGACCTCTGCCCTAACCGTCTCTCCTATACTGCCCATCAGCAGTCTTAATCTTTCCTCTGGTGACATGTTTCTCGAGGCCCAGGCCGCTTTGACCTCTTCACTGAACCTGTTGGTTAAAGCTGGATCACCGTCCCCGTAAAATTTGTTAATGTGGGACTCTCTGGGCAGGACCACAATATGGGTCTGCTTCTCGTCCAGAGTAGACATTTTATTCCTTTAGTAAAAAAAAAAGAGTTCTTTCTTACCGTGTGTGTATGAAAAAAATTTTCCTCGTTCCTCAATTTTCACTGTTCCTGAATGTCCGAATTCACACACACACTAAACACAGTTATGAACTAGGTTGACTATGGGTGCCTAACGCGGCAAGTCTCGTTGAATTCATCCTGATCGCAGCGCCAAATGTAACGAGACTTATCCTGCTCGCAGAGCCAAATGTAACGAGTCCCCGAGTCTATCCTGCCGACAACGCCAAATGTAACGAGTCTAACCACTCATTCCACACAACATTGACCACAGCATAGATACTCGAAGATGCAGGTTCATTATTGATCCTTTTATTACATGAATCAAAGAATGCTTCACAATAATATAATGAATCAAGAGAGATGTTTCACAATAATAGTCTGAATCAACGGACCCCCAACAGTCCTCACTAGGCTTCATCTAACTGAATACACATGTCTAACGTCCTTCTTAACACAATATAACCAACTTGATACTGCCTGACCAAGAGAGAGACTGACGGACTGACTGACAGACCTTCTGAGACCGACTTTCTGAGAGACTGACTTTCTGAGAGACTGCGAGCTCAGCCGTCGCCTTCCTTATATCCCCTTCATAATCGTACTCATATTCGGTCCTATCATAATCGTAATTGTAATCGATTCTAATCGTTACATCAGACTGTTAATTACGCCGCTTCTGTCGTACAGTCCGATTTTAATAAGCCACCTGCATCCTGTCACATCAAAGTTGACAGACCGTCTTTCGTATCGCTTCCCGAGATATTACGCCTTGGCATCAGCCAACACCTGCACTGTGACGTCAGACTGTAACACGTTATGTCTCTTGGTAACTTCCCCTAGTTACATATATATATATATGGCACCTTTTTTGCACTTTTCGCTCCCCCTACAACGAAAACCTAGATACGCCTCTGGTTTACGACTAGGATTTAGGTTAGCATTAAGGGATTTAGGTTTAGTTTGGGGCTTAAGGATGTTATAATCTTATTTATGGATAAAGTATCACTTAGTTTTGGATTCAATATATTTACTTTATTTTGAAACATTTGCATTAGTGTTAAATTGGCTAATCGCAAGGAACGCATGCACGAGTCACAACCAAAGTTTCTTCAAAGTCTACCCCCCCCCTTCAATAGAACGAAATGAAATGTGTATACTTTACCAGTATACGCCCCCTCCCTCCCCCCCCCCCCCCCCTCTTTCCGGAGAAAAAAATGTCTGAAAGAAACACTGGTCACAACACACGCTGGAGTCGTGAGTTTGTTTACCTGAGTCTCGCTGTGAACAGCACTCACGAGTCTACCTTTCGGTTAAAAAAAACAAAACAATATCAGGACATTTTTTTGTTTAACGAAGAATCCCCTAGGCAAGTTTACATCTAAATTAGACCTGAAATTTCATCTGATAGTGACACAAAGGGGAACTACCAACAATGACTTTTAAAACAAAACAAAAACCTCTGTTTCTCCCCCTTTTTTTTTTTTTTTTTTTTTTTTTTTTTTTTTTTTTTTTTTTTTTTTTTTTTTTTTTTGTTGATCATCTCGTAGTAAAGAACACAAATAGCCTGCCGGATTTCTTTTAACAGAAGGGATTTTTTGTTCTTTCACTGTGAGACGGTGGTAATTCCAATTACTCACTAGGCTTCATATTAATTAGGAGGAAGATAATTAATAAAATTTAATAAATTTATTGAGATTCGTGCCGGTAAAGTACCTTTGCAAATGTACATTTACCTTAAGCATCAATTTTTATATCGAAAATGAACCACAAACTCAAACCTAATTAATATTGAAGCTGATATATCTCTAATACAACATTCTACTAAAATACTATATTAAACTGCTGATAATTAGTTCACAAATTCAAGTGTTAAGTTAAGCTGATAAGAAATTATACCAGTCATATCAAATTTCTGATAATTAGTTGACAAATACAATTCTCAATTTTAAATCATAGTTTAATCTACGTCTCATATTTATCCACATAACCCCCCATCCTAAATTCGTTCTGTCCTTCACCCCAAAACCTCCAAGGGAGATAATACCTTCCTGCAATCACATGTCCAATTAGCGGCCTTGGTTCTATCCCCAGCCCATCAGTGCAAGGTTGCCGAGGGCCATGATTTGTAATTAATGACACGTGGGCCGCGCCAGACTCCCAGAGTGCCGAGGGCTTCAAAAGCTAACAAATATCGGGCGAGTCTTCAGACAACAAGACGTCTGGAAGGAGAGGGAACGGCATGGTGCAAGGGATTCGGCTGGGCCCTTGGACGTTTAGTTTTCGGACGTTTAGTTTCCGGACGTTTAGTTTTCGGACGTTTAGTTTTCGGACGTTTAGTTTTCGGACGTTTAGTTTCCGGACGTTTAGTTTTCGGACGTTTAGTTTTCGGACGTTTAGTTTTCGGACGTTTAGTTTTCGGACGTTTAGTTTCCGGACGTTTAGTTTTCGGACGTTTAGTTTTCGGACGTTTAGTTTTCGGACGTTTAGTTTTCGGACGTTTAGTTTTCGGACGTTTAGTTTTCGGACGTTTAGTTTTCGAACGTTTAGTTTTTGGACGTTTAGTTTTCGGACAATAAATTACTCCGTTATTAGTTTACTAGCCAGTTTAACTTTCGTGCTGATAATATTTTGGGGCCGTTTATTTTTAGACCGAATCATTTTTTATGGTAGTCATCTCAAAAAGGAATTATATTACTTTAAATGTCATATATATATATATATATATATATATATATATATATATATCTTGAAAAAAATAGTTCATAGTTTCAGGAGATAACCATACCGCTAATTTACCCCGAGGTTTCAACGTGTTAAATTTCTTGCCTATTTGTGTCTTGATAAAATCTTTAAATGTCCGGTCATCAAACGGTTTGTGTGTTTGTATGTACCAAGACACTACCTCACGATATGAGCGGGTTCAGTTTTAATGAGTACCTATCTTGTCTTGGACATTCCTGAATGTAAACGTCTTTAAAATCCATACTTTTCCTTATATTACCAGAGCATAATATAACCTCTACTCCAAAGTTTGTTAACCATCAAATTCACAGTCTTCAATACAAATCCACGCCTCTAAAGTGTTTCCCTGCTAAAACGAAGTTCAAGTGCTATGTAATTAAGCTCTTTGAGTTTAAATTTGGAACCAGCTCTCTGTAGAATCCTCGGGTAACACAAAATGGCCGAGGTATTAACAAGTACCGCGTTTTCCCGCGAGAGGCACGAGCTTTTCGTTATAATTAAGTCCCACTTCAAGGGGGATAAAAAAAAACTTTTTTTTCCCCCATCTTTTTTCAATGGGAAGGGAAGCAACTCTACAATGTGTTCTAGCACCGATGTACAATTATTTAGGTGACGATTTTGCTATAATAGAGGCGGGTGTGGGCCCATTTTACTGCTGGTGATTCTCCTTTGCGCTCTAGATGGGAGTGCAAAACAGTAGCGGACTGTGGAGAGTGAGTCTTTTTCTGTGTGTAGACATGAGGGTTGTTATAAGTTTAGCGTCTCTTCTTTTTTATAGTGGCTGTTTGTTTTGTTACTGTGATCAATGATGCTGACAAAAAAATGTGATTTATATCTTTAGCCTAATGACTAAACAATCATTTACATCTTTAGCTGAATGACAGAACAAGTGATTTACATTTTAGCTAATTAATGTTAAAACAATGTGATGTACATCTTTAGCTGAATGACAAAATAATGTGATTTGTAAACATGTGTTTGTAAATAAGTTTATGTTTGTAGAAATGGTTACTGTAGGTAAACATACTGAAGAATGACACCCATTCACTCCATGTATTTATTGTCTTAATATATTTCAATTCAACGTCCCATTGTCTTTCATCAGAGTTTCTTCCAGGCATCTCTTCGGCGGGGGTGGGGGGGAGGGGGGGAGGAGCACCCCGAAGAAATTGTATCGCCCACCCGAACGAAATGGAATACTTTTACCAGTGTCCCCCCCCCCCCCAACCCCGGAAAATGTTAACCGCCCCGCCCCCTCCCCCGAAAATATCAAGTACCCCCCCCCCCCCCCCCTCCCCGGGAGAAAAAGTCTGGAAGAAACACTGTCTATAATGTGCTGGTTTCTCAACTCTGTGTACGTGCCTGATGCACCCTGCAGTTCTTGTCTCTGTTATGTTGTTATTCCCGCACCTGCACCTCCCCCCCCCACCCTCGCCTCACACATCACCTCCCTAGCTAGACATCCCTCTCCCTCTCTGTCTAACTCCCAGCCACACTCACCCCCATCCCCGCAAGAATTAATTTCCCCTCGCGTGTCGCCATCCCCAGAACGTAACAATACATTGTTCGTAGTTTTATCGCCTCTTCCATGGATGTGGATATAACAAAAAAAAAAGATTATTAAAATTTCATATTAATGTGCGTTTCGTTCATGTCCCATATAGCCTGGTTGCATGCTCGTCCGTGTTAGATATGTAAGGACATTGTGGGTGAGAATTTCAAAGTGTTAAAAAGCGAGATTCCATCTTGTATCTAGTTTCCCATGTAGTTTTATTGCTTTTACTTAATGTAAAGTAACCTTTGACTTCCCAAACACCGCGAATATTGTTCTTTTCTATTATAGTATCTAGCAAGGAATCACAGTTTAAATGAAGGTGTTGATTTTTATTTTATTTATCATAGTAAAATAAAATTGGTATACCTGATGCTACTTACTATAACGAGTGATATATTGTGTAGCTAGAGCTACCTACTATAGCTAATGCTGCCTTAAAGGCTATTGCTATATTGTGTAGGCGGAGATAAAATTGTTTAGCTACAGCTACAAAGTATAATTATTGTTACTTTATGTAGCTAGTGCTACCCTGTATATCTAAAGCTACCACGTTCATTTAGAGCTACATTGTACAGCTAATGCTACCTTGTGTAGCTAATGCTACCTAGTATAGATATTGCTAGATTGTGTAGATAACGCTACTTTGTATAGCTAGTGCTTCATAGTATACCTAGAACAATCCTGTATTGTAAGTCCAACCTTGTTTAGCTAGTGCTTTCATGTATGCTGCATCAAACTACTTATGTTTTGCGTGTGTGCCTTTAGCTTCCTACTCCCCCCCCCCCCTCCCGCCGCTCTGAACCTCCCTGTTTTCCGGCCTTTGTAACCACCCCCACCCCCCTCGCATGCATTGCTGTGTGTGTGTGTGTTTATGTGATTGTGTGTGTGTGTGTTTATGTGAGTGGGTGTGCTCAGATCCAATTTCAACAAAAAAGAAAACTGTGTTCAAATCTTTTGAAATTTGAAATTGTATTCAAATTTGGTATCTTTTGTTTTCCTTGTTGTTTATTTTTTGGTCTCACTGTTGCAATCAAGTCAAAAATTGTGTGCGCTCAAAATCTAAACTCCCCACACCACCCCACCCCCCCCCCCCCCCCAAACCGCCCTATCACCCCTCTAAATCAATCCCCTCTGCTTCTTCCCTTTCCTAACTTTTATTTTAACTTATGCAACTTTTGTTTTACAATTATATCGGATGCATTGAATGAGCCAACAACTTGATAACAGTGTTTGTATAAATAAATATATAAATATATATATATATATATAACAAAGTATTTTTATATTTGTTTCGGAAAGTAACATGACAAAAAAGATTAAAGAGCCTGATATATTACCAACAAAATATAAATCTTTCTAGCAATTTTAAACTGTGAAGCCTACATCTCACATTTGTAAAAATTTAAAAGAATAATTTTAACTTACACATCACCCAACTGTGGTCACTTTTGAGCTAAAAGCGAGCTTTTGACTTTTTAGAGTTAATCCGCCCTGCTCACTTGTTCTGTCAGAAGTATCTAAGGTTTTATTGAGTTTTTCTTGAATGTTTGTGAGCTTTTTTTTTTTTTTCGTGAAATTCCAGTTTTTCGTCAGTTTTTTTCGTGGCGTATTTGATGGAGTTTTTTCGCTAGGTTTCAAACTGTCTTGAAAAAAATTAAAATTTAAATATTGAACGAACAGAGACAAAGTTAAATTTTTTTGTTTTTATTTGAGATTGAATTTTAAGCTGTATTTCCAAAATCTGGTTCACGGGTTGAAGGAATCGATTGATAACTTGGAGGGTATTTGTTCAAAGAGTGTTGCGGTTAATTTGATTTCGTGTTAGCCTATATTGTCGATGCACTTGATTCCAGAGTTATAATTGATATATCCAGGTGTATGGTAATTAAAAACAAGAAACTATGCTAGGTAACTATATCTTTGGAGGCTGGTCGTTATGTATATATATATATATATATATATATATATATATATATATATATATATATATATATATATATATATATATGTGTGTGTGTGTGTGTGTGTATGTATATATATATATACTTGTGTTAATGTTAGTTCTTGTTTTGGAGTTATACTTACATCCTTATATGGAATAATGTGGTTATATGATAGAGCATAAGAGTATTAAATCGTAAGTCTTGAGTTAGAATTCGGGTTGAAATCACGTTAAGGAAAGTAAACTTAAAAAAAAAAGCCTAACTAAACTAGATACATCGACGGGAGTTTTAAGTCTCAATCATGGAGATGGTTTTGTGGACGTGTCATACAAAGGACATAATGACCTTGACACTCTTGACCCCCCCCCCCCCCCTTCTTCCAAAACCATATTTTATCATAAAAGGGAAGTAACGAAAAGATTAACGAAAAAAATTATCTTTTGTTTCGGATTCAGGTTTGCCTCCCTTTATTATATTTATATATTTATTTTTTACCATTTATCCCCGGTCTGAAGAAAAGGATAAATCCAGAAATACATACTTTGTTGGCATTTGTTATTTAACATTTAGTCGTCCGCTGCACGATCAAAGTGGACTTGCTTTGCTCGAAAGTAAATAAATTTACCCCCCCCCCCCCCACCCCCTCCAAAAGAAAAATCACATACCTCATATAACATATTCTGTAATACGCCACGCAGCAAAATTCATCCAACATATTCTCTAAAGTATAACTCAACAAAGATTAGTGAACATGTTTCGTACTCTTTGACTCTTTCATCCATCAAACTTCATCCAACATATTGTGTTATACTTTATCTACCAAATCTTCAGTAACATATTCTGTAATACAACAGTAAGTTAACTTTCACTAACATATTCTGTGATTCGTCCTCTATCAAAACTTCTCTAACAAACTGTGTGATTCGCCATCTATCAAAACTTCACTAACATAGCGTATAATACTTCATCTATCAAACCCCTAGTCTTAAACCCCATATCATTATTCCAAACACGACCCCCCCCCCACCACCACCCCCTCCCATGCACGTTATCTCGATTCTTCATGAAAAAAAAAATAACAACACCTCCGTCTCAACTGCCGTATTTATTATGCAAGGATCTAGAACCTGCAGCGAATACTTTTTACAAGCGTCACGTGATTTCCATAACCCTTCCCTATATCGCTCTCTAAAAAAAAAACATCCTCTTTCATCATCCTCACACTCTTTAACCTCCAGTAATCCTCTCCTCATGACACTCCATCTTAATCTTCGCAACTTTTTTTTTAAATTCCCATCTCGTCCAATTTTGTAGGAGCAGGAAAATTTGAAAGTTTTGTCATACAACATCAGTTATCGTTATCGTCTAACAACCTTGTTTGGTGAGCGTGTAGGGGTGTGATATAACATAAACATAGAACATTTTTTACCCACCCCTGACCCGTTGTAAAGTACTATAATATTTCCTTTGACCACCTTCCCTGTCATTAATATAATTTGTTTGTTGGTTGTAATGAAGGGTAGTGGCGTGCGAAGGACTCTATCTCGGGGTGAATGTTTTCATCTATTTCTCTCTCACACACACATGCACCCACATGCACACACAAACACACAGACACAGACAGACACACACTTCCTCACACACACACACACACACACATATATATATATATATATATATATATATATATATATATATATATATGGTCAGGTCGGTTAAGCTCATTGATGTTAAACCAAAAAGTCCCGAGTTCGACCCCCCCTCCCTCCCTTCCTCCCCCGGTAGATGAGGCTCGATAACCAGGGACAGCAACTCTTGTAGGAGAGACAACTCCAAAATCAATCAACATCTGCCAAAAAAAAAAGTATTCTGAAATCCGAGTCAACGGCCTTTAGGCGCATAACAAGTTGACACGTAATACTTCATTATGTTGGAGGGATTCCCTTCCAACCCAAAAAAATTAAGAACGAAATGAGGAAGAAGAAAAACTTAGCCTTAGCTTAATTTTTTAAATGGAGTATACTGCTAATTTCTTACATCAAAGATTTGTAAAAATGAGTATATCACTAGCTCCTTAAAGATGAGTAAAATTGACTATACCTCTAGTTCATTCAACCAAAGTCTAGTAAAATAGACTATACCTCTAATTCATTGAACCAAAGTCTAGTAAAATAGTCTATACCTCTAATTCATTACACCAAAGACTAGTAAAATAGACAATACCTCTTATTCATTACACCAAAGACTAGTAAAATAGACAATACCTCTAATTCATTACACCAAAGACTAGTAAAATAGACAATACCTCTAATTCATTACACCAAAGACTAGTAAAATAGACAATACCTCTAATTCATTACACCAAAGACTAGTAAAATAGACAATACCTCTAATTCATTACACCAAAGACTAGTAAAATAGACAATACCTCTAATTCATTACACCAAAGACTAGTAAAATAGACAATACCTCTCATTCATTACACCAAAGACTAGTAAAATAGACAATACCTCTAATTCATTACACCAAAGACTAGTAAAATAGACAATACCTCTAATTCATTACACCAAAGACTAGTAAAATAGACAATACCTCTAATTCATTACACCAAAGACTAGTAAAATAGACAATACCTCTCATTCATTACACCAAAGACTAGTAAAATAGACAATACCTCTAATTCATTACACCAAAGACTAGTAAAATAGACAATACCTCTCATTCATTACACCAAAGACTAGTAAAATAGACAATACCTCTCATTCATTACACCAAAGACTAGTAAAATAGACAATACCTCTCATTCATTACACCAAAGACTAGTAAAATAGACAATACCTCTCATTCATTACACCAAAGACTAGTAAAATAGACAATACCTCTCATTTATAACCTCTATCATGTGTACACACCAAACAACTTGGTCTAAACCAATATATATATATATATATATATATATATATATATATATATATATATTCACACACGCCTCACTAATCAAAAATAAATTCTCCACATACACGACAAAAATTGATGTTTCTAACGAAGACAGATTCACACACGTTTCAAAGTTCCAGCCGATGATGAAGACGGTCTTAAGGAAACTCATGTCTCACAAAATCTTTTTTTTTTTAATTTTAGAAACGCGAGCTGTTTTTTAAAAAAAAAAGTAGCTTGCTGTTGATTGCGCTGACGTTATAGAGGAAATTAATGTAGTGTGGTGTTGCTTTTTTTTGCTTTATTAAAATATACCTCATCCCCAACCTAACCAATAAAATCCCCCTACCCCCCTTTTGTAATTTTTTTTCCTACTTAACTTTGTTGTATTTCGTGTCTCGTAATTTTAGAGAGTTAAAAAATAGCTTACACAAAATTTAAATATAAATGAAATATTAAAAAATAAATGAGTAAAAACTGACCTTAAACTAAAGCGAAAAACAAAAACATGGACCAAAAATTAATAACCAAAAAAAAAAAATCGATCAAATCATAAATGGCAAAAAAAATTCGGATAAATTTTAAACAAAAAATATTTGACAAAAAATTGATGACTAAAAATTGACAAAAAAAATTGCACACAATTTGTTTTTAAAAAATTCTAGCTAAAGTAAATGACAATTTTTTTTTTTTAAATGATGACAAAGTTTGTTATGTTCCCCAGTTCTACAATTTCGATTTTTTTTTCTCTACATTCCAAGTCACGAGAAAAAGAATGTATCTAAAAATAAGAAATATCCTGAATATGCATTGTATTCATTAGGATACACACACATACCCATACACACACACACACACACATGTAGTTAACTCATTCAAAGAGAAATTCAAACTCACGCGCGCAAATACATTTTCTCACACATTTTTACTCCCACATGCTTATGTAAAGCATTTAGACATATCTACATATCACCATCATCTCTTCCCGTTCGTGCCCAAGATACAATGAGCAGATAAAGTAGAGTTCATCTGCTTCAGAGACCTCAGGATAGCGTAGTCAGCTCTATGCCCAGCCGCCTTTCCTTTCTCTAACGAGAGTTAGGTACCCACCAGAGCTGGATGGACTCTGGGACTTGCGGATTCGAACTCGAGACTTTAGGGTCAGCAGTCTAGCGCTCTACCACTAGGCCAAGGCCGTCTCATACACGTGTAATTCACACTGCCATTACAACCCTAGTTTGCTCCCCACTCTAGTTTAGTTTATTTCACGAACTTAACATATAAAATACTTTGCCCGTAGATGTGTTCATTGTTTTTAAATTGATTTAAAATTATTACCGAAATAAATAAAAAATTACATTCGTTTCTGTTCATTAGAAAACAATTTTAATTAGTTTTCCAAATGTACGCACAGAAGACACGAAATTATCACTCAGCCTCGAATTAAAAAACAAGCTACACATGAACGTTTGTGTGAGTACACGTCTGTTGTATGTATGTAGGGTGTGTGGCCAGATATTGCTCATGGCGAGGGATTATAACCCTTGACAACCGCCCCCCCCTACACACATAAACACACACATACAAACACACATACACACTCCTACAACACTGATGGTGAAAATTAATGTTAGAAAAAAACGAACATGACCACAAGAACTGTAACCTTATCCCTGTCGTAGAATCCTGTTTCAGGGGAACAAATATGTTTACGTCCCAGAGCCACGATAATTATCTACCCTTAGCGAGTAGCTTCCCTTGACAAGAGTTGTGTAGCACACAAACCCGCAACACGCAAAACTGTTGTTTTCTCCGGAAAATGGAGAGGGATTATCGCCCTTTAATGGTAGCTTTTTTGGGTGTATAAATGATCAGGCAATGTCCAGTAGACAAGGTCTATGAGTAAATATGTGTGGACGAGGGTGCTACAATGCCCGTGGGTAGATTTGGGTGGACGAGGGTGCTAAAATGCCCGTGGGTAGGTTTGGGTGGACGAGGGTGCTACAATGCCCGTGGGTAGGTTTGGGTGGACGAGGGTGCTACAATGCCCGGGGGTAGATTTGGGTGGACGAGGGTGCTACAATGCTCCTGGGGTAGATTTGGGTGGACGAGGGTGCTACAATGCCCGTGGGTAGATTTGGGTGGACGAGGGTGCTACAATGCCCGTGGGTAGATTTGGGTGGACGAGGGTGCTACAATGCCCGGGGGTAGATTTGGGTGGACGAGGGTGCTACAATGCTCCTGGGGTAGATTTGGGTGGACGAGGGTGCTACAATGCCCGTGGGTAGATTTGGGTGGACGAGGGTGCTACAATGCCCGTGGGTAGATTTGGGTGGACGAGGGTGCTACAATGCCCGTGGGTAGATTTGGGTGGACGAGGGTGCTACAATGCCCGTGGGTAGGTTTGGGTGGACGAGGGTGCTACAATGCCCGTGGGTAGGTTTGAGTGGACGAGGGTGCTACAATGCCCGGGGGTAGATTTGGGTGGACGAGGGTGCTACAATGCCCGGGTGTAGATTTGGGTGGACGAGGGTGGTGCTACCATGCCCGTGGGTAGATTTGGGTGGACGAGGGTGCTACATAGCCCGTGGGTAGATTTGGGTGGACGAGGGTGCTACATAGCCCGTGGGTAGATTTGGGTGGACGAGGGTGCTACAGTGCCCGGGGGTAGGTTTGGGTAGACGAATGGTTCTACAATGCCCGGGGGTAGGTTTGGATGGACGAACATTCTACAATGCCCGTGGGTAGATATAGTTGAAAAAAAACTTTCCACAGTGTATATGAGCCGATAATGAGGACCTCCTTCTCAGCAGTTACATGTTAACACAACTCACATTGTTTACATTTCATACAGAGTTTCTTCAAGGCATCTCTTCGGGGATGCTCTGCACCCCCTACCCCCCCCCCCCCCATCCCCAATAAAATGTCTATCGCCCCCCCCCCCCTCCCCCAACGAAATTTCTGAATTTATACAGAAAATATATACTTTAAAAGTGCCCCCCCCCCCCGTAGTCGTCGTCGTCCCCGGAATTTGGTTCCCCCTGGAGAAAAAAGTCTGGAAGAAACACTCATTTCATACAGCCTGCTGTGTAACATTCTTTACAACACTCACCATTTCTTTCTTTTATTGATTAAATATTCAAAGCGTAACAAAGCAACATTTTGCAAAATTCCTTCTAACTTATCAATGCAGCATTATACATTTATTTTAGATTTTATAAAATCCCAACAACCTTACAGACTGAACGAGGTACTGAAACCATGTGTGTTTCGCTCACCGAATTACTTCATATAATTTTTACTGCCTTTTGTTTAAACAAGCGTAACATAATTTTATTTTATTAAAGTAAGACACAGGAAAAAAAATGGGGCTGAAAATCCCCCATGCTATCCTGGTCACTAATAACGCTATGGCACGCGATTTTCCCATCACCAGCTCAATGTGACAAGCGAATACTCCGTGTTAGGCGTGCTGGTGTGTAATTGTGTACACGCGATGTACACACAGGCTGAACGTGACGGCCATATACTACACACAAGGAGAGCAAGTGTGTACTGATTGAAACAAATCACCAACCACATTCTAACCACCCTCCATCATAACAATCAGACATACCCTCCGACCCCCTTCGTTTCTTAACCCCCCCCCCCCCCGCCCCATACTAGCCTTTTCTCACCCCCCCCCACCACACACACACACACGCACACTCCCCGCCCTTTCACTTTATCAAAACTGACAAAAAACCCTCGACTGTGTATTTTCGACATAACCATAGACTCATAAAACTCTACCACAATTCCACCAACCCCCCCCCCCTCTCTACACACACATACACCAAAACCCTCCACCCCACATAGAATTCCACCTCCGCCCTTGCGTCTAGCATTTACTCACACAAAACGACACACTTATGCGTGCACGATAATGCAGGGTCCTATTAATTAATCAGCAGCATTAGCAGCGTATATCCGTGTTAGCTTAGACTTATTTTAAGAAGAAAAAATCAAATGCGCAGCTTCAAATGCGCAGCACATTATACAGAAGAGAAAAAAAATCAAGTTAAAATAATTGCACAAGTGATCTAAACTAGCCTCAAAACTGTTGCGAAGTAGCCCTGTGTAATTAGAAACATGTCTCACGTTTAGGGTATTCCCGTTCAAGAAGGCGGGTGGGAAGGGGAGGCGGGAGAACAGTGAGGAAAGCGGGAGAGAGAGAGTAGGGGGGAAAGCAGGCCAAGGGAGCTAAATCAATTTTAAAACAATGTCTAGGATCAATAATTAAGTGGTGGCCGGCCTTTGAAAGGAAAAGAATGAAGGAAGGAGTTTAAAAAAAAACAACATGGCGGAAATTAGCGTTAGCAGACGAGAGAAGACGAGAGTGACAGACGACGGGTGAGGCAGTACGAACGGGAGTTGGGGGGGGGGGGGGGGGGGTAGTGAGAGGGGAGGTAATGAGAGGGGGGAGGTAATGATAGATATTTATATAAGTAGCGGCTGTAGGGTGTTAGCCCCGATTGTGGAGGTGTACGGGTGGGTTTAAAGGACGTGGACAAGGTTTGGCTTAAGGAGGGGGAGGGGGGGGGGGTAAATAATGTTAGTGTTTACGTTCACTTTTTGCACTGAACGTTTGTCTCGAAAATGGTGGGTTTTTTTTTTTTTTTTTTTTACATAGCATGTGAGAACTTAACACTTTACTGTCAGTGTTGTGTCCTTGAGTTTGTCTCTACTGGGTTTTTTTTACATGGAGGTTTAGTCTCTACTTGAGCACAGTAGAAAGCGAGTATATATATATATATATATATATATATATATATATATATATATATATATATATATATATATATATATATATATATATATATATATGAGAGAGAGAGTTTGTTGTCTGTGTGTCTAGGTCAGTGTGTTTGTATCTGTGTGTGTCTGTGTATCTGCTTTTGGTGGTGAGTGTGTCTGTGGACTGTGTGTCTGTTTATGTGTGTCTATGTCTGTCTGTGTGTGTGTGTGTGTGTCTACGCGAGTCACTGTGTCTGTGTTTTTCTGCGTTTGTGTCTGTTCGTGTGTTACTTTCCCATAATTATTTTTATATTGGTATAATACAATCTAGGTAAAAAAAACAGTTAAACCAGTCCATAAACCTAAAGGCAGTTTAACTAGTACATAAAGCTAACTAGCAGTCAATTTTCTCACCTGTGTGAAATTAAAGAATACAGCTTAGAATGAGATTTTAATATTTTTTTTCTACCCAGTTTGGCGCCCCCTTCGTTAGACGCCTTGGGCAGCTGCCCCACCCTCCACCCCATATTTACGCCTTTTCCCGAAACCCCTACGCTTCTAACAAACCTAAAAAATTTTCATTCTGATCCAAAATATACATAGTCCTCCTGAAACAATAAATTTTACAGTTTTAATAAAAGGGTTTATAAATTGTATAGACCGGACCACGAACCCCCCTCCAACCCACACCCCCCTCCCGGGCTATAGTGCTGACGTATATGACTTCCTACATGCACAGAGAACTTATACCTGTTCCCTTTTGCCTTAATCTTTGCCTAAGTAGGCCTATTTACTCATAGTATCAAGTTACGGTTCAATGAACACAACACACACGTCGATATTAAATTAACTTTGTTATCGGTTTTAGTAAAGTGTTTAGTGGGAGTGTGGTGTTTTGTTATGCAAATTAGTTGTTATGGTATACTAATTAGCTTGATCGTGGTATTATGATATGTTAATTTTGCTGGAACATGTTGTTTTCGTATGCAAATTGACTAAACCACGTGTTATACGTGACGATATTTTTCTTCCTTTGATTAAACCATGTGTAAAAAAAATACCAGGTATTTAGTTAGCCTTACCCCTCCCATTGGTAAGTCAATAGAAGGTAACCCAATCCCTTGTGGTAAACAAAGTCTACTTTAATCTTAACCTAAACACTGTGTTTTGTTCTAGCCAAACCTATTTCAACATAGAAGAAAACAAAGTTATGTCACTGTTTTAGACCTTGGCAGTTGGTAGGGAAGATGAAGTAGAGTTCCCCTGTTCTTGTATTTTAACAATGTGTTAGTTTTTTGCATAGCCACATTTGATTTCTCTAACGTGTGCTGGGAAACCATTAAAGCTGGGTGAACTCAGGGACTTCTTACCAACTTGAGTGACACCCAAATCGTGGATAAAATTCCCGGATATAATTGTGGACACAAATCGTGGATACAAAACGTGGATACCAATCTTGAATATACTTCGTGGATACAAATCTTGTATATAATTCGTGGATACAAATCATGGATAAAAATCATGGATATATTTTTTGGATACAAATGTTGGATATAATCCGTGGATACTAATCGTAGAAACAAATCGTTTATATAATTCGTGGATACATATGTGGATACTAATTGTGGATATACATTTTGGATACTAATATTGGATATATATCACATGGATACAAATCTTGGAAATGAATTTGGATACAAACAGTGGATAAAATTCATGGATACAAGTCTTGGATACTATTCGTGAATAGAATTTTTTATATAATTCCTGGATATTATTCGAGAACACAAATCTTGGATAAAATTCGTAGTTATAAATATGGATACAATGTGTGGATATTAATTTGAATACAATTCGTGGATATAAATTTGAATACAAATCTTGGATACTATTCGTGGATATACATCGTGGATACAAACCTAACTCACAGCATTGATAGTTTTATATATTTTGTGTTTTTTGTTGAGTGCTGAGCCAAGGTATATAACTGATAAATATACCTCTAGTGAATAAGGCGTTAGGAGTTGTTTCCCTTAGGTTTAGTTTTGGCAACAAAAAATCCCGGGTACTGTTAGGTTTTGTTTTTTTTTTAAACTAAGTGTGATAGAGCAAGGGTGTATTGTCTTAAAATCGAATGCCGTCCGCGTATGCCATAGGGTTAGTTTTTAAGTTTGAGTTAAATCAATTTTCAAGGTAGCTATTGCGTGTGAGGTTTTTTTCCCCAAAAAGCGTCTATGTATGGTCTTTTACAATCTCGAATAATTTATCCAAGTCAGAAAAACTAAATCATATTTTAAGTTGATGTTTTATTTGTGTTGCTTTTTTATTATTCAAAGCAGACGTTTCTTTACTAATATTGATTTTGATTTCAGCATAAATATAATACTGTATATTGGTATGACGGTACGGCTATCCAAATTGATACTCAACCAATCTCTCCATCCTCAGGGGGCTCCCGTCTCCGGCAAAAAGCCCGCAACATGATCGGGGCCACGGGGAGCCGCCACATCAACCAGCGGCGCCGGGCCAGCCTGGCATCCGGTACCCCCCTGCCCCTGTCCCTAGTCCACAACCTGGAGCAGGTGGCCGAGGGGGACGAGAGCAGGATGGGGGCGGTGGCCCGCAGGCGAGTCGTGGATACATCCGACCTGCGCACGTGCGCTATACTCCAGTCCAGGCTGAAGGAGCTGAAGACGTATCCGGAGTGAGTACTCATCTACTTGCTTGTTGTTGTTGTTGTGGTTTTCTTCTCTGTACCTAAGTTCTTAAGTTTATTTGATCGTGTTCAGAGTTTCTTTCAGGCATCTCTCTGCCCCCCCCCCCTGCCCACCCCACTCCCCAGCGGATTATTTCCGACTCCACACCCCCCCCCCCCTCCCACATCCTCTTGAAGTGAAAGAAAAACATAATTCATTAAGAAAATATATCCTTTAATATGCTACCATCCGACCCTGTCCATAATTTTTAAGTGACTTCCGTGCAAATTCTTTTAACCCTTCTTCTTCCCCCCTCCCAACCCCACACCCACAGCAGTAATATGACTAAAAGTAAACCCGGGCCATCTTTCCTTACTTAAAGTAACCGGGAAAATAATTTTGTGGGTACCCAGATCTAATATTACTTAGGATATGCGGGGGTAAATTTGGCTTTGGGTACCCATATGAGATGTAGTATTGTGTTGGTTTCATGAATGTAATATTATCTGGATATATCAGTGTAGTCTGTGAAAGACTTGGCACTCTACATTTAGTATATATATATATATATATATATATATATATATATATATATATATATATATATATATATATATATATATATATATATATATATGTATATATATATATATATATATATATATATAACTTTATAACGTATATGTCGACATATCGATATCAAATTTATCTCATTTTAAAAATGTCTTCCACTCACCATCCCTAACTTATTCTAATCGTCCCACAAATACCAAAGCAATGCAATCGACACACACATACACACACACACACACATACACACATCAATCATGCCCTTTATCCCATTTCTCACAAACGAAAACATAAAACTTACTTGTTATAAAGAGCAGGCAACTTTGCAATGCTTGTGAACACTAAGTATATATTCGATAACTTCCCTTTCATTGAATTTCGGCTGTCGCTACATCCTTATTTTGAACTGGATGGGAAATGCTATAAATCTATTCAATTAACCAGCAAATAATTTGGAATACCGGTAGAAATCGTTGCATCCATACAGGTCTTACGTCGTGTAATAACTTACCTATCCCGATTTTTACCCCCTGCATAGAAGATGAAACCTACCATAGCGCCCTAATTAAGATTAGCAGCCAAATCGTTATTTGCCCCTCAAATTAACAT
Organism: Physella acuta; assembly: GCF_028476545.2. Taxonomy (NCBI): domain Eukaryota; kingdom Metazoa; phylum Mollusca; class Gastropoda; family Physidae; genus Physella; species Physella acuta. Next base: position 318,612 of record NW_026731782.1, read on the forward strand.
CACAATATTAACAGGCTAAAGCATCCATTACTTTAGCTTCTTCATATTACCAAAACTAAAACCAAAACATTAGCACTCCAAACATTTGCAGGATAAAATCAGCACCCGAAATTAACCCCAACAACATCACTGTTGTGACCTTCTTTTGTTGAACTTCACAAAATCTACGCAATTAAAGTCGTTTATTCAGATTATTTCTATTCACAAATTAACGTACCGTATGCTAGTCGCTATCAGTCCTAACATACTCAAATACTTTGATCTTTTCCCTTGATTTCAAAGGGTCCAAAATTCTTAAATGTAAACAATAGGCTACTGTTAGATCAAGTAGTGATTTCCCATCTTGAAATCTTAAAAAAAAATGTAGCCGGTCATTGATCAAATGTTTCTGTACATATTTTAGAGCAAAATAATTATTAATTAATCCAAAATATATCAAGAATGGACACTATATTACGGAAAAAAAATATATGATTAGCTGTGTTGAATATATAAATAAAAAAATCATTTTAGTGTATATTGTATTATTACTTTTATTCTTGAGCAAAAATTCATGAATGTTTGTTGCTTCCCTTAGATGCTCAAAATTTTGAAATGGGAAACAACTAATACAAAGAAATATTAAGTGTAAATCGATTTAATTTGCAACAACCAGCCATCGGTACCCGTTACACGTGAATTATAGGCCTGTGTATTTTAATGATATAGCACTAATGATTAGCACCCAAACATTAGCACCCTAACATTAGCACTCTAACATTAGCACTCTAACATTAGCACCTTAACATTAGCACTCTAACATTAGCACCCTAAAATTAGCACCCTAACATTAGCACCCTAACATTAGCACCCTAACATTAGCACCCTAACATTAGCACTCTAACATTAGCACCCTAACATTAGCACCCTAACTTTAGCACCCTAACTTTAGCACCCTAACTTTAGCACCCTAACTTTAGCACCCTAAAAGCACCATAACATTAGCACCCTGAAATTACTACCATATATATCATATATTTATTTCTTTTCGAATACTTGACGTTTTTAACTATACTTCACAGACAATTTTCAAGATCTAAAAAAATCTTTATCATACTTAAGAGTACAAAACTTTTTTTTTTAATTTCCATACCATTAAAAAAAATTATTTTCTCTCAAATTTAATTAGACTTTTATTCTCATTCTTCCAGAATTCTCTTTTTTTCTGAAATTAGCTGTTTCAGAAATTCATCACAAAGTCATCCAGTGTCGGATATAGCCTTCAAATGACTGCCACTAGTTCATCACATTTTTTTTTCCATTTAAAAAAAAAGTGATTTTATCTCCAACAAAGGGATATAATTGTGTTGACATTTTCACGTGTTGTTTCCCCTGAATTAGACCAATGTGTTAGGGTCTGGTTATGGGGCTGGGGGGGGGGGGGGGGGGGAGGGGGAGGAAATCGATAGCCACAACCAGCGGGTTTGGTTACAAACGTCTAGCTGGAGGCTGGTGTGTTTGTCGGTTTGTGGGTTTGTGGGTCTGTGTGTTTGTCGGTCTGTGTGTTTGTCGGTCTGTGTGTTTGTGGGTTTGGTGGACGGCTGGTAGTGTTTGTAGGTTTGTTTTGTTTAGGTGTGTTTGTATGTGTTTGTATGTTTGCCTGGAGGTGTGATTGAGTGTGCTTGTAGGTTTGTTTTGGATGCACTGGTTGCGTTTGTAGTTATGTGTTTATGTGTGTATTTTGCATGTGTGTGTGTGCTTGTTTTCATGTGTGTTTGAAATTGTGTTTACAGGTTTGTATACATGTGTGGTAGTATGGTATGTTTGTTTCAATGTGTAGTGGCAGATTTGTTTAGGTGTGTGTTTGCATGTGTTTGTAGGTTTTATTTGTATGTTTGTTTGGATATGCATTTTCGTGTGTTTGGTGGTTTGTTTGGAGGCATGTTTATGAGGATGTTTTTGTAGGTGTTTAGAGTTTGTTTGTGTTTATGATTGTGTTTGTTTGCACATTGTTTGTGTTTGTTTGTTTGTTTGAAGGCACAGACGGTGATTTTTGTAAATATTTGTGTACGTGTGTTTTGGGAAATATTGATTTCGTATTCACAAGCGTTGCAGAATGTGCGTTTGAATGCGTTGTTCATTTTGTGTTTGTATATGCTTTCATGTGTATGGTTGTATGAGTGTTTTATATGCGTGTATATGTGTTTCATATATGTTTGTATATGTGTTTTATATGCGTGTATATGTGTTTCATATGTATGTTTGTATATATGTTTTATATGCCTGTACATGTTTTTTATATGTGTGTTTATATGTGTTTCATATGCGTGTATATGTGTTTCATATGTGTCTATGTATATGTATTTTTAATGCATATATATATATTATGTATTTCATATGTGTGTTTGCACGTGTGGTTTGTGATATGAACAAGGGGGTGGAGAGTAGAGGCAGTGGAAGATCACTCACAAATCACACATACAGCACCCATATCTAACACTAAATTACACACAATTGATCTAACAGCTAAAAATAAAACTGCTGAATCGTCAATGTTTTTCTATACAACCCACCCAAAGCCTACACTACAAGACTGACCAACCAGAGACCATAATATACCTGATACTTTTGTTTACATTTTAATTTACTCGACATTTGAGTTTTGTTTTTGTTTTTTTTTATTAAGGAAAAAAAATGTTCTGTATAAAATGTCACTGGTGATGTGTTTCGCGGGTGTTTGCAAATACAAGATGTATTCTCCTGGTCACTCGAATATTGAGGGTGGTGCCTCCTCGTGTATTGGGGTGTTTCTCATGTATGGGGGGGGGGCTCTCATGTATTGGGGGGGGGGGGGGGGAACATCCTCATGTATTGGGGGGGGAGACCTACTCGTGTACTGGGGGGGGGGGGGTTCTCATGTATTGAGGGGGAAACCTCCTCGTGTATTTGGTGGGGAACCTTCTCGTGTACTGGGGGGGGGTTCTCATGTATTGGGGGGGGGGGGGGGAACCTCCTCATGTATTGGGGGGAGACCTACTCGTGTACTGGGGGGGGGGGGGTTCTCATGTATTGAGGGGGGGTACCTCCTCATGTATTGGGGGGGGAGACATACTCGTGTAATGAGGGGGGGGGTTCTCATGTATTGGGGGGGAACCTCCTCATGTATTGGGGGGGACACCACCTCCCACTCTCTCCTCCACCCATATTTGACCCACAGAAAGAAACGTATACTTGTATATTTGTTCTCTAACCAGTTAACACATATAGCCCCTTACCCCTATCATCCCCCACTCTCCCTTCCCTGATGTCGTAATTCACTTGATTGATTCGCTCTATAACACAATCAGATACTAAACCTCAGTCCTCTTCTTTCTTTACCCCCGGGGGTTGTGTTACCCGACCCCCATCTAGCCATTCCTTCTACCCCACCCCGCTACTTTTTAAACCGTCCATGAGATGTATGAAGAATATCAGGAGAGCGGTATCGTGTTTTGCCGTCATGAACTTACTGACGTCATTCTAAGCCATAAATAGCACTGCTTGTGTGTGTGTGAACGTGGTGTGTGAAAGTGCACGTCGGCTGGTGTGTATTTGTGTGTGTTTGTAAGCATGTGTTTGTGCCTGGGTGTGCGTGTGTGTGTGTGACTGTGTGTGTCCTTGTGTGTGTCTGTGTGTGCGTGTGTTTGTCTGTGTGTATCTGTTTGCGTGTGTGTGTCTGTGTGTGTCTGTGTATGTGCTTGTGTGTCTGTGTGTGTGTCTGCGTGTGTATGTCTGTGTGTGTCTGCGTGTGTGTGTGTCTGTGTGTGTGTCTGTGTGTGTGTGTCTGTCTGTCTGTGTCTGTGTGTGTGTCTCTTTGTGTATGTGTGTGGTCAGTGTGTGTGTCTGTATATGTCTGTGTATGCGTGTGTGTCTGTGTGTGTGTGTCTGTATATGTCTGTGTGTGTGTGTGTCTGTCTGTGTGTGTGTGTGTGTGTGAAATGGAGAAAATAAGGCTCAAGACAGAAGCCGTATAAAAAAGGATTTATGAGAAAATGAGAGGGGGGGGGGGGGTTATCGGAAGGGGTCCGTCGTGCCCAGTCCTAGCATATAACCGAGTTTTTTTTAATGAGGTCAGGTCGTGAATATATAGATCTAGTTGTTATGTGCAGGCCAACTTTTAAGCTTACAAAATTAAGCTCCGTTAGCTCGCGTTGAATTGTACATTTTTCTATGACCCGTACATTTTTTTCTTGACTCAAATGTTAATTTAAGCTCAGACATTAAGCTCCGTTTACTCGCGTTAATTGTACATTTTTTTCCCTCGACTCTACAGTCTTCAAGATTAAAGTTATTTTAAGCTCATTACATTAAGCACCGTCAGTTCGCATTGATTTCAACCATCTTTGGGGGGTCGTCCTTAAATGACGTCACACTCCTAGGGAGGGTGGGGGATGGAAATTTGTGACGATGTGTGGGGAGTGGAGGGGGGGGGGTGACCACATGGTTTTACTTTTTATTTTAAAAATGTGATGTTACATTCTGAACTTCAGCCATTATTTCGTGTTTGTATTGGACTGTTTCAATAATTTGCAATAGAAATGGATGACTGTAACTTAATGCTGTCCTCGGTAAATATTTCAGAAAGAAATCCATGTTTTAAAAACAAAAACAAAAAATGCAATTTTGAGTGGGGGGGGGGGGGGAGGGACAAGATTGATATGTGGACGTCATTTTAGGGGGGGGGGTCTTACTTTATGGTTGGGAACGAAACTGAATTTATAGAGAAAAATATATACTTTTACCAGTGTCCACCCCCTTTCCCCCCCCCCTCACACTGGTTGGGAAATACAGAACTGTATCTTGGTATTTTTTCCCGTCGTCAAGGTTAGGGTTAGAGATCAAGTTGAAGGTCAAAGCTAGGCTAGGGTTAGGGTTTGTTTTTCACGGCTATGATTAGTTCTAGGAATTTTTGTTAACTTAGCGACAGCAACACACACACACAAACACACAAAACACACAAACACACAAACACACACACATACAAACACACACACACATACTTATGCACTACATGAGAATGAAACCAAATTTTTAAAATATTTTTTACTATAACATCTCCACCAAGGACCCTGCGAAAATTTTGAAATCTGCAATGAAAGTCTGTCGCACTGCGATACGTTATTCAAACAAATTTAATGTTGACAAAGGATTCTAATCTTTTAAATACTTAAATGTATGTGCTTTGATTTATTTAAAGGAGAGTCTGTGCAAGAAAACAATGTTTCATTACTAGGACGATTTACGATTGATCTGGGATGCATAATCGCAGTGTTATTCCACTTTTCATTCTAGCAACAGAGGCGTAGCGAGTGGGGGGAGGGGCGGGGGGTGCGGGCCGTACCGGGTGACACCATTTAGGGGGGGTGACACCAAGGCAAAAAATAGCAAAATATATACAGAAAAAATGATAATTTCACTTAATTAAATAATTAATTAGATTGCTTTAAATAGTCTGTTAAGAGCAAAGTGGACGAATCCCGACACGGGTGGAGGGGGGGGGGGGGGTGACACCATCAGGTATCACATCGGGTGACACCCGACCTCGGTACGCCATTGTCTAGCAACCCTATTTTTTCCTCTCTTTTTTTCGTTCTTATTACCATGTAATTTCGGACGAGATTTCCATCAACATAATACATATTACGTGTCTTCATGTTATGTTCCTTATGGACCGATGACTCACATTTCAGCCTGCTGTTCTGTATGGATTTATCTTCCAATGCTGAAGTTGTTTGATTTGGTCTTTTTTTTTTCCCTAGATGAGTTGTGTTTCATTGTTAACTAACCTCGTCTGTCCGGGGTTTGAACTCGGGACGTCTGGAGTAAACACACGCGCTTCTGTCCGACCATGTCGTTCACGCAAGCTCATTAATTATGTAATTATTGATAGTCGTTAAAAAAAGATGACAGTTACTCCCCGTTTTGATGGGTTTAAGTAGGGGGGTGGGAGAGGAAGGGTTCGAATGTTGTTTTTATTAATTGAAAATTAAAATTAGAAAATATGCAAAAAGAATTTTTAAATTATTTTTTTTTATTTAATTGCGGGAGGTTAATTTTTAAATATAAGTTTGAATTGTTTTTTGGGATGGGGTTTAGGAGGAAGTGGTTTAGGCTGTTTTTTTTTTGTGACTTAAGTGTCAATTTGCTGCTAGAGGAGGGGGTTAAGAAAAATGGTGTGTGGGGGGTGACGTCTGTCTGTACAAATGACCAAAATAGCTTGACGTGGTTTACGGATGACCCCAAACTGACCTCAACTCATCAGAATGAGTCAATTTTTATTTTTTATTTTTTTTATTCCTTTCCTCCCAGCTCATTTTAATTTGAAAGTTGCTGCAAATTGGCAACCTTTTTAAACATTTCAACAAATTACTGATAGCTGACGTATTTCCGTTTTATTGGGTTGTTTTTTTTTTTTCGTCATTGTTGACAAAAGTGACCGCGTGAAGCCGACGATGTTTCCATGGTGACGTAAAAAGCTGAGGGGTTTTGTTTTGTTTTTTCTCCGCTGGTTACTGATGACGAGCTTTCGTTAACTCGTAGAAAACAGGAAAATCTAATTACTAATTAATTAAGGACTGGTGTCATTTGATCAAGTATTTTTTTTTCTTGAGCTGTACTAGTAAAAAACGAAAGTCTATCCGGTACGTACGTACTAGATTTAGTAAAAGTAAAGTACCCTTTCGGAAATTAAGGTCTTGGGGTAGTTGAAGTAGAGTTTCACCTGTTTTAGTGATCTCGGCATATGAAAAGATAGTGTGGTCAGCAATATGCCCAGCAATTTTTACTCCCCTTTACGTGAGTCAGGTACTTATCAGAGCTGGGTGAACTCAGGGACGTCTCAGGGACTCGAACACAGGCCTATAATTCACGTGAAACGGGTACCAATGGCTAGTATGTAATACTATCAGGGACTTAAATACAACGAAACAATATCACATTCCTGATTTTGTATGAGGAACTAGGAAATGTACAGTTGAGTATAACAGTGATATACTGCACGTTACAGTTGAGTATAACAATGATATACTGCATAACAACCCCACGTGACCCAGGAACACTTAATTGGTGATATATCGTTTTTAATTTACTGCCTGCATTAGCCTAGGGGGGGGACGACGGTGGGAGGGGTTCAAACATGGTTAATGTCGGGCTAGGCGGTGATGTATATGTGCGTGACAAATGGTACCAGAGGTTGCAGGGGTTGGGGGTGGGGGACATGGGGGAGGGGGGGTCTAAGCGTCGGACAATGAGGAGAAAGATGTTTCAAGTCCTGGCGTTTCGCTTAACGACCGTTGGGTGATATTCCCGAGGGGGGTCGGGATGGCGTACTGTGCAGGATCAATGAGAGATTAATCAGTCACATTTGAGAGGCACGGGAGGGTTGGGGAGGGGGGTGGGGGTGTTGGGAGGTTAGATGTGGAGGGAAAAGTAGTTGTGTGAAGGTAGCTTAGGGGAGTGGTGTAAGTGTGGGTGGAATTAGGGAGTGATGTGTGTGTGTGTGTGAGGTCAGTTAGGGGGTGTTGTGTGGGGTGAAAGTTCTGTCCTGCTTATGTCCTATACCCTAAAGGACAGTCCTTGTCCTGTTTTTGTCCTATACCCTAAAGGACAGTCCTTGTCCCTGTTTTTGTCCTATACCCTAAAGGAAAGTCCTTGTCCTGTTTTTGTCCTATACCCTAAAGGACAGTCCTTGTCCTGTTTTTGTCCTATACCCTAAAGGACATTCCTTGTCCTGTTTTTGTCCTATACCCTAAAGGACAGTCCTTGTCCTGTTTTTGTCCTATACCCTAATGGACAGTCCTTGTCCTGTTTTCGTCCTATACCCTAAAGGACAGTCCTTGTCCTGTTTACGCCTGTGCGAATAAGGTTATCACTGTCGCACATATAACGCACAATTAAACTGACCCCCATCCTTCCCCCCCTCCCCAACACACTCCCACCCCACACCCATCTCTCCAACACCCCCCCCCACACACACACACACCCATCCCTCACCCCCCCCCCCCCTACACACACAAGATTTCCCCCGCCTACGCGACGATTGTTCATGCACGCAATAGCTCCACACAGCATCCCCAC
>NW_026731783.1:0-97500 GCF_028476545.2 Physella acuta
AGTAGTGCTCATAAAAGATCAAGTCGGCCCGCGCTGTCAAATATGTAATGCTCATGATGTCACCAGTCGGACGCACAGTCAAAGTATGGCTCATAACGGAACTAGTCATGAGCACGGTGAAACAAGAGCACACGATTGAGTCAGCCAGTAGATGAGCATCACCCTTTAAGCACGTGCATGTAATGTGCAACTCCTCAGGTCAAAATCACGCGGGTTACACTACACCTCGGGGCCTCACACGCCGGTAAACTACGAAAGATCCGGGGCTGTACACCAATACATCTACACGATATCTACACAAAGGTTTGTCTTGGCGAGTTAACAAGTAAACCTGGTTATGTTGAAATAACATTATTTACATATTTCAGCTCTTAAAAAACAGCTGCGACAGCTTAACTTTTGGAAAAATTTACATAAATCTGAGAACACGAGCGTGAAGTGAAACCACGAGTATCCACAACTGGTATCTACAGATCGAGGGCTTGACTTTAATAACCGAGAGTTTACTCATCACATTTTTTTAAAAATACGCCAGTCCTAACATTCAGTAAACATAGGTTTCATATAATCCACCTAGTCCCTCCCTCCCTACCTTCTAGAATAAAACAAACCAAAATCTGATAATCTGAAGTTCAATAATTGTCTTCATTTAATAGCCGAGAGTTTACTAATTTCATTTTTTTAAAATTTAAAATAAGCCAGCCCTAAAATTCAGTGAACATAGGTGTCATATAATCTACCTAGTCCCCCCCCCCCCTCTAGAATAAAACAAAACAAAATCTGATAATTTTAAGTTCAATAACTCTAAAATTTACGCTGAACATACAATAAACACATGAAAATCGAACGACCTAAAATACAGATCAATCTAACGAGATAAAAAACCTGCACAACGAAGCATTAACACATGTCAGAAGAGTATTGAAAGCAGATTACCATCCCTTGTTGTGGCTTATCGAGAACGGTCGCCGGTAAACCAACACTCGACAGTTCGCTCGGTCACAGCTTCTCAAATAAAAGCCCCACTAATCAGCACGTATCGTGGGCAAACAACGACAACATTAGAACGTGCTGCTGACGTCACTCCAAACCATTCATAGGCCCAACTTGAAATTATGCCATTGTAATTTTCCAAAACGAGTCGGGCTATTAGTATAGGCGTGTGTAGTTGCTCTGCTCTACCGAATGCCGCATGCGCACCCCTGCACGAGCAGATCGTCCGGTAACAAGATAAATGCGTGTATATAAAAATATGTATAGACGGCTCACTTAGGGACAGTACATTTAAAAGCTAACATTAGTTGTGTTTCTTCTATTTCAAACGTTTGATTCATAAATTTGTACTTAGTATTTCTAAAAGCACAATCGTATAAACAGAGTTTCTTACAGGCATCTCTTCGAACGAAATGGAATTTATATAGAAAACATACTTTTACCAGTGTCCGCCCCCCCCCCCCCCCCCGGATAAACGAATACTAAACAAAATGATCCACCCATAAATTATTCGATCCACCCAACTACGTATACACACATAATTTATCATTAAAGATTGCTAGGCTATGGTGTTTTATAAAGGGAAGATACTCATTAAAACTATAGGTGAGGTCTATTTCACAAGGGCACCAGCCGCCAGCGTGCCATTATGGTGCCAGGTTCACAAGGGCGGCAAATTAGAAACAGAACACGACAAGAAGATATAAATATACTGTACATATTTGTATCGGCTGGTGATCTAATGTTTGTACAGGAAATGCTGCTACGCTTTTAAACGTCTGTATAGGTTATGTTTTTTTTTTAATGATGAATTCTGTTTTTATAAAATTGAAAGTGTTGTGTGTGGACCCGGTAGGATCACCAGCGGGGTATGGGTGCGGTTTGCACCGGGTGACACCAAATATAAAAATCGTAATTTTCAGTTAACACGATGTTTCATCCAGTTAAAATAATAAAGTAGCAAAGGGGAGGGGGTGGCATCAAACCCATAATGCCAAATTATTTGCAGGGGGGTGTTATGACATCCTTTGTTACCGCACCGGGCGAGGCTTGACCGTATGACTCAACTGGGCTGATGCATACAGATTAAATTAGCAATAGTGTAAACTCGTGTTAAATTTAGGATTTAGGTAGGCATAAGCATCTTTATCGGAATACTATATGAAGCTAGTAAACAAGCAAGTCACGGAGTATGAAACTTGTTTAGCACACACGGTTTAACGAAGGTACTCACCTAATGCCCGCTAGGCTCGGTAAATTATAAAGTATGATATCATGCGAGAACACGTATGATTTATTTTGTTATAGAGCACTGTTAACACATAATTTTTAATGCTAGCATGCGAAAATGGTACGTATATGTATGTAAGTATGGATGTGTGTGTGTGTGCGAGCGTGCGTGCAGGCATGTATGTATGTATGTATGTATGTATGTATGTATGTATGTATGTATGTATGTATGTATGTATGTATGTATGTATGTATGTATGTATGTATGTATGTATGTATGTATGTATGTATGTATGTATGTATGTATGTATGTATGTATGTATGTATGTATGTATGTATGTATGTATGTATGTATGTATGTATGTATGTATGTATGTATGTATGTATGTATGTATGTATGTATGTATGTATGTATGTATAACGATTTTAATAGTGCAAAGGGAAAGAAGCGAAAATAAAAGAGTCAGCAAATTTGACTGGGCCCGGGATAGAGGTATCCATTTCTCATTCAAATTACACACGAAGTAGAAACACAGATTAAACAAACAGATAAAATAAAAAAATAAAATTCCTTAACTATCTTCTGTTAATCTCTAACCGGCCTATCAGATAATACTAAAACATTTGTTTAAAAAAAAAAAACAACGAGACACGTGGGGAAATCAATATTTAGCCCTCGGCTGTTGTTTCGTGGGAGGATCATTGTCTACTGTCATTGGTATTTAATTATAGCGGTCTGCGTGATTTATTATCCCCCTTCTGCCAGCATGGCAGAGTTGTGCCGCTTTGTTTACGAGAGAACGCTTAACTTTAGTTTAATAATTCCAGCGAACTGGTACCAAGAAATAGGTTTGAAACACAACTTACAAATACAACCTTACACACTGTTTTTCTAAATTCATTAATGACAGGACGTAGTAAAGATACAATCAATGTACGCCAACATGTATAATTAGTCTCGAGTAACCGCAACGAGAATTTTCATATTAATAACCCCTGCAAGTAACGTCCTAATGTTTTTGTAGCTAAATTACTACTTTTTAATACGCCACCCAGTGGCGTAGAGAGGTCGGGTGTCCACCCGGTGCGGCACTTAATGGTGTCACCCCCGGAGGCGTAGTAAACCTTCCCGGGGACAAATTTTCAAATTTTCGATTTGCACCCCCGCCCCCTCAAACTTTCGATTTGCACCCCCCCCCCCCCCCTCAAGTTTTTCTCTATATATTTTGCTATTTTATTGCCTTGGTGTCACCCCCTAAATGGTGTCACCCGGTGCGGTCCGTCCCCCTCGCTCCCCCCTCTCTACGGCCTCTACCCCCCCCCCCCCCACCCCTCACGTCTCCGCCAGGTCCGTTTAATACTGCTTTAAAAAAGAAATCCGATTCCGGTTATTTAATTAATCCGAAACAATTAAAATCAGTATAAGTAAGGCAACACGTTTTTTACACAGCCGGCTCACGTTTAATAACTCGTAAACGTGGCTTCTATAGAGCCATGAAGCGTGTAAGGTTTAGGTTCAGGGGTTAGGGTCGGGGTTTGGTTTAGAAATTTACAAAGCGTTAATGATATACATGTAATACAGAACTAGTTGGTTTATCCAAGTGATACCGGGGGGGGGGGGGGGGGGTGTCTCGGGGCGGCGCCCTGCGGCAGTGAGAGTAAAATTTTTTCCAAAGGGTGGCCGCATGTAAAGGGGGCGTATTCACAAGGGGCGCCAGCATTTCCTAGTGGGTGACAAGGTCACAAGGGCGTCGATTATGTATTAGAACATGACAAAAAGCTTTACATATGCAAATAAAACACAAACAGAAAAAAAAATCTATACACACAGAAGAATCAGCCTACACACGTGTTAAATATACACGGTAGAATAAACATAAATACACACAAGAGATTCAAACAGAACACACACAAATCAAATAATGCACGGCACAGTTCTAAAAATAAACCTATGGCTTCCCCAAAATTGACCTTTGTCAAGTAGACAACCCCAAATTAGATACGTAAATAAGGTAGGTCATAGGTTAAAATTATGGTTATCTTACAGAAAAATGTTTTAAAACTATAATAAGAAAAAACACTAATTTAATTTAAAAGGAATATATATATATATATATAATATATATATATATATATATATATATATATATATATATATATATATATATATATATATATATATATATACGCTTTGACGCACAAATATCAGTGTGTATACGTGTATAATAGCACACATAATATATAATACAAGCAGCTTCCATTTTAAAGTCACTCTCTACAGTTATTTGTTGTCATGTAATAAATTAATATCACACTCATTTTAATGATTAGAAATTATTTAGTAAATCGCGTTTAAAGCAAATATTAGATTAAAAAACAATGTAGATAAAAAAGTATAAATCCCATTTAAAGAAAAGATTGAACAAGAAAACAATAAAATAACATTAGACATGTTTGGGGCGATCTATACTCGTGTATTGTACACGCACACACAGCTGAGCAAACTGTCGAGGGCTGTACCGCAACACAATAAACAAGACTATTAAAAAAAATCTCGTCTTACCTGCAGTGTATCGACTTTATCCCGGCCAAACAGCGTGATGACGTCAGACAGTGAACAGCTGGGGAGAATATCAACCAATCATTATCTGCCTGGCGACTTTTGGAAACAATAATTTTCTATGTGGGAAATGGAAACTAGAAACTAGAAGTAAGTGCGAAAAGTCTGTGGAAAAGTCTGTCCGCAATGTGCAGAAACTACCAGTCAGATTATTTTTTATCTTAAATCAGCTTTTACCTTACTGTAGATTTGAATTATGATAGAAATACATTTGTTTGGGTGATGGCGTCTAGAGTACAATGTGTTGTCGAAAAGAATGTTGCATATTTATTTTTGGAAGGGTGGGTTGAGAAGGGGGGGGGGGGGGGCAGCTTGCTTTAAGCGGTAAAAACATTGGTTAGAAAAATTATCAGAGTACTTAATTTAGATTGTGTTCGAAACAGTCACACAAGCGGTTTGATATGTTATCCTCAGGTTATCTCAACAATTATCATCATCGTCTTCGTTCTTAATTTGTAATATTGAAGGGGATCACCTTCGTTACAAGTATCACTTGCCAAAATATGTGCTATAGATGGCCCGTCGAATCCGATTTCATCCAGTTTTTCTTTTTAACACGTTTTTATTAACTCAGCTTCGCGTGGATGTGTTTGTTGTTAAAATTGACATCGAAAATTAGCCCACTTCTGATTGCTCTATAGATCTGAAATTTGGCATGCAGGTTACTTTCGCCTAACAATTTCAGATGCAATCATAAAAACTAGCAATTAGAGACCGTAATTAGCTTAATTTAATTACGCCCAAAGGACCATAAAATTGAGGACATGATTTCTAAAGATACCGACAAGACTGGAGGCTTGTTGACACAGTTACTTCGGCCCCAATCGATGTGAGCGCGCTGGCCGTGATCGTATAGTGGTTAGTACTTCGCGTTGTGGCCGCGACAACCCAGGTTCGAATCCTGGTCGCTCAAGATTTTTTTAGTCCGTGTATTTATAAACACTTAGTCAATTCATACTTAATCAAGTCATTAGATAAAGTAGAAAATAAACTATATAAAAAACTTTTTTAAAAACCACGTTTTTCATGTGTAGCAACGGACTAAAAAGGAGAAAATAAAATACTTAAAAAAAACTTTTTAAAAAACCACGTTTTTCTTGTGGACTAAAAAGTAGAAAATAACTATTTACATACATTTGATGACAAAAAACGTGGGTCGGGCAGATGGGTCGGGAAATTTGATGGTGAACGTACCCACGTTTTTTGTCATCAAATGTATGTAAATAGTTATTTTCTACTTTTTAGTCCACAAGAAAAACGTGGTTTTTTAAAAAGTTTTTTTTAAGTATTTTATTCTATATGGATTTGATTACATGGCATTTGTCCACTAAAGAACAATCTACAAGGCACCAGTTGTTTTATTTTGGAGTTTTCTCTCCTAGATGGGCCAGTGTCCCCCCGCAAACAGGCCATATCTTCTGCCCGTTATCAAATACTATAGAAACGTTTATTTAAACTGATTACCCTGTATCTGAACTTCTGGAATTAGCCATCCGATATCTCACATATAGAATCTTGTCGGGGATCTCAGCTATCGTTACATAACTCCACCCCTCATAATCAAATCCTATCTTGATTAGGTTACAACCTGCGTATGGATCTAGCTTAGGCTTCAAGTATCTATTCGAAACTAGATATACCGTTAATAGTGAGCAGCTTTAAAAAAAAAACCAATACAAAAACCGCACCCACATATTCAATGTTACAAATAAAATGAGGGCAAAATAAAAAAAATAAGCCCCATCCCAGTTGGCATCACAGTCATCCCCCCCCCCCTTTCCCAACTTCCCCACCAGCTGACACAACATGTGACGACAGTCAGGCTGTTAAATGGAACAGATTTGTCTTAGCATGATTTACGAGGTCAACACGTGGACAGCACGAGCCTCCCAGCTTTCCAATCGATATTGAAGAAACCTTTTAATGTTATCCGAAATTTGCATAAATAGATAACTGTTGCTTGCTGCTGTCGAAATTTAAGTTGTCCATTTCTATACCCAAACTGTGAAATTGGTGCCGAAGCTTTATTATAAACAACGAGCCGACCCGCGGCGTATCATACGCCGCTATATAGTTGTTTTATTTTCTACTTTTCAGTAGTTCATAACTTGTGAATTCGACAGTACCACTGCTGTCACTGAAAATATTTGCTTTAAAACACTTTCAGTAAGTCGTTAAGGACGACACCCCCCCCTCCCCCTCCCCCCCCCCCCCCCCGTGAAAGCAGCCTCCTCTTAGCTTAAAATCGTTTAAAAATAAATTATCTGCCCCTAATAGCCGTCACTAAACCCGGCTCTATGATTGTAAATATTTAGCGTGAACACAGCTCACCTGACTTCCTAGAGAAGTAGAGAGGGGACTGCAAGGCGCGCTTACAGCTTGTTTTCTAACGTCTTTAAGAAGAGAATTATATATATAGATAGATTATAAATTCACGAACTTTATATACGTAGTTTATGTCTAGCTTGGGCTAGTCCACCTATCCCTCGAACAATGGTTCGGTCACGGATTGTTGACTCGTGCCAACAAAGGCAGTATTAGAAAAAAAATCTCTGTCATTGCTTTTATATAAATAGCCGCCACACTAGACTGTATGTAAGTAAACTACCCATTCGAACATTACGGTCCAAGGGAATAGTGAAGTAGAGTCCACCAGTTTCAGAGACCTCTAAGTGCAGGTAAATAGGTCTTTTTCTTTAAGATTTAAGAAAAACAATGTTGTAGGTTGGTCGACTACTTCGTAGTGGGATGGTTATGTCGAATGTGGGATGGTTAAAATTAAGGCAGGATGGATAGGCTCAAGGGTATGGAATAGTGGTTTGGGTTAAGGTGAGATGGTATGGGATAAGGTGGGGTGGTATGGGATAAGGTGGGGTGGTATGGGATAAGGTGGGGTGGTATGGGATAAGGTGGGGTGGTATGGGATAAGGTGGGGTGGTATGGGATAAGGTGGGGTGGTATGGGATAAGGTGGGGTGGCATGGGTTAAGTAGTCTGGTTAAACATTAACAAGTTGTTTAGCTTAAATGGGATGAATAGGCCAAGGAGGAAAGGTTATAGACCTCAAGATGGATTTTTTTTTATACAAAACCTTAATCCAACAAGCTAGATTGACAGCTAGAGATTATGATGAAACATGAGAAAAATGTTTAAATTATGGCTTAAATCAGAGTTCATATGAACTCAAATATTCCGTTATGCAACATTTGTTTAAGGAGAAGGGGGTGGGTAGAAGGGGAAAGAGTATGCCATCTGTTGATGTTGAAACTGCAGCAAGTAAAAACTTTATGGACTTAATGTTTAAAGAATGGAGCTAAATCTATACACATTTTCTCAGTTTAATAATAGAAGGCTTTGGGAGGAGAAAAAGGGTATTAGTGTACCATAGATCAGGAATGTTTACCTACAGTAAAGCACAGGACAGATGGTAAAAAACAGGAAAGATGGTGACCAAATACAGGTGGATGGTGACCTAATACAGGTAGATGGAGATCTAATACAGGTAGATGGTGATCTAATACAGGTGTATGGTGATCTAATACAGGTGGATGGTGATCTAATACAGGTGTATGGTGATCTAATACAGGTGTATGGTGATCTAATACAGGTAGATGGAGATCTAATACAGGTGTATGGTGATCTAATACAGGTGTATAGTGACCTAATACAGGTAGATGGTGATCAAATACAGGTGTATGGTGATCAAATACAGGTTGATGGTGACCAGTACAGGTGGATGGTGAAAAAACACATGACAGATGGTAAAAACTACAGGACAGATGGTGATCAAATTTAGGCGATAGTGACAAACACAGGAATGATGATTTAATACACATAGATGCTTCAAAAACACAGGACAGATAGTGACAGATACAGGCAGGATGGAGACAAAATACATGACAGATAGAAAAAACAATACTCAAAATAAAAGATAGACTTTAAAATAACATTCACTAAAATAAAACAATGTATCTAAACCATGGATTTTTTCCCCAACAAATTATGCCACCAAAAAATAAAATATAACAATTTTAGGGCTTAAAATAGAAGTGAGGGCTTTTAAATATGGGGAGTTCTAAAATAATTAGAATGCTATTAGTCACGGAGAGATCAAAGTCTTAAAAGAATACTTATATTAATTGTTTTTGGTCTCAAAAGATTCACACCAGGAGAAAAGAAGAGAATCAAACTTACTTTGAGATGTTGCTTTCCTTTGGGAGTTTCTGTAGCTCCAGGAACAGCACAGCTTCTTCCAATTCTGTTTTTAGACCAAACACGCCTCTATAGAGGATGTCATACACAATTGCTGAAAGATATAACGTACACATATATGGTGGCTGAAAGATATAACGTACACATATATGGTGGCTGAAAGATATAACATACACATATATGGTGACTGAAGGAAATAACATATACATATAAGGTGGTTGAAGGAAATAACACATATATATGGTGGCTGAAAGATATAACGTACACATATATGGTGGCTGAAAGATATAACATACACATATATGGTGGTTGAAAGATATAACGTACACATACATGGTGGCTGAAAGAAATAACATATACATATATGGTGGCTGAAAGATAAACATATACATATAAGGTGGCTGAAAGATACAACATATACATATATGGTGGCTGAAAGATACAACATATACATATATGGTGGCTGAAAGATACAACAAACAGGAAAGATGTAACATAAACATATATAATGGCTGTAAGATTCAATTTACAGAAAAGATTTAACATACAGGAAAAAAATTACACATACATGGTGGCTGAAAGATATAACATGAAGAGAAGATTAAACGTACACACATATGGCTGTTGAAATATTTAAAAAGATATAATATACATAATGATGACTGAAAGATTTAACATACAGGAAAGATATAACATATATATGGGAGTTAAAAATACAAATATTATGACAGAGAGAATTATACAAATATGGTTAAATAAGTATTTTACAACAATATGTATAGGAAAGATAAAATTTTAAATATGACAGAAATATTTAAATGATGACAGAAAGGTTAAACCGAAACAAATGCAGAAAGCTTACATGTACAGAAACACAATGACTAAATGAGAGAACACCACATAATGGTAAGAACAGCTGATGCATCATCAACAATAGCTAAAGATAGACAACTGAAAAAATTGTAATGAAGTTATCTTCCTTCATGAGTTATCTTCCCTAAAATGAAGTTAATAAAAAAGGTATCCAGATTCCTTTGTTTTGACCATGGTGTTAGTCCTTTTTCATTTACTGGCTTTGACCATGGGTCAAGCAAACCCCTAAATACATAAGGTAGTTTTTTAAAATAATTTTTTTAAATGAAAGATCATAAGAATAAAAATTTTGAATTTTACAACGCAACCACATTCTCCCCAAGTTTACACTAAAAGATTTTAGAATTTTAATATTTATTTCATTAAGTCAGGTGAAACAATAAATGTATTAATGTATTGGAATTCAGCTCCAAGCCTAGAATCTAGCCAATTTACTAAAAAATAATGTCCTGTTCTGGGCAGTTCACAAGCTGTGATAAACAAAAACCCGACTATTAGAAATATTTTAAGGAAAAATACCCAATTTATCCACATTCATGTAATTTCATTCAATGGTAATTATTTTGTTATTTTTTACACAAACGAAATAAATTAGGAGGTGAATTAATAAATCATTAGGAATGAGAACTATAACCCAACTCTTGCATATGCCAAGTACAATTTAAACAGTTGTTATCTATTTTTTCTACCTGATTGCATTAGTTAAATGTTATTGGTGAATTTACTATGCTAACAATTGCACATTTTTAAAAATATATATTTTTAATATTAATTATATTAAAAGCTGACAAATTTACTTTTTTATTTTAATTTTGTTCTTACCACTTAAATAATTCCACCACTAACAGTTAAATTTTCTATTTGTGCTATTTTAAAATAAAGACAAATTTTGTAAAGAGTTAACAAGCTCTATTTAGCTCTGCAGTCAGTTTACCCCTGTCATTGAATCTAAAATCAAAACAGTACTTTAGCTTTTCTTAAAATGACTAAATATTAAATTTACTGCAATTGTATATCATAAGATACAACTCTTGAGAGCGAGTTTAAAAGTTTAATTAGAATTGATTACCATAGTAGCGAATTAGTGAGATACAGTGCAGCAATCATAAAGAACTAATTTATTTTAAATATAGTCTAGTTTTGTGAGATAATCAGTTAAATTAAAATAACGTGTGTGTGAAATAAATATAGTGTCATCAAAATATAATCAAAGCTAAAGACCTACAGCAAAATAAAAATAGATAATCTTTAGCAATAAATAGTTTTCTCTGTGGTCTACTACAAATAAATTAAAAATTAAATACTCACCTAAAGGATTGAAACAGTATGCTAAAGATTCTAATATGCTAAAGATTCTAATAAATATTTAATCAGCCAGCAAGGGAAATAAGCACAAGTTTTAAGAGATTTTCTTAGAGATTGTGATGATGTCACTAGTCAGCTTATCTATTAAATTAGCATACACTTTTGTTTAGAGATTATCCTAATGATATCATTGGTTGGTTTATCTACTGAATTTATAGACATTTGCTCAGAGATGTACGAGGACAGAGCAAGATAAAATTAGGGGTGTGATGAACTTACATTGGCAGACAGCTGATGATTGCATGTGGTCCTTCGTGTAGACGAGGTCATAGTGGTCACCTATCTCACACAGGATGATCTGATTGGTGGAGAGGAGAGAGGAGAGGCTCATCTCAAAAGTACATCTCTAAAACTTTCTATTGACACACTGATAGCATTTGACTGACCGGTTGGGGGGGGGGGGGGGAGGTTTTTGGGGTCAAGGCCGTTTCAGATAAATGCTTGGCTGTTAGGAGCTTGTGTCTATGTTGAGGTGAAGTGTTTAGTGACGTATTTAGTCTGTGACGCACTTGTTTGTAACATACCTTATGACGTACGTAACATGTTTAGCACTTTTATCTCTGATATAATGATTGGCATGTACTTGCGATGTATTTGTAATAGTTGTTTGTGATGTTTTTGTGATATATTTGGTTGTACTGCAAGCTATTGTTTGTGGATATTTGTGTTGTTCTTGTATTTGTTATGTATGTAATGCATTTGATTATGGGGTATCATTTTGTGTAATATTCCGATTTTTAAAAATTAGTTTAGAACAATTTAACTTTGACAAATGTAATTTTCTGAGACTACAACTATGGTGTTAAAAATATCTTAAAATAGCGACTATGGAAAATTATGCAATTTAAAAACATTTATTACTTTCTTAAATATGCCCACACACATACCATCCACACACACTTTTATTTATTATCTAAATGTACACATAGTTTTCTTGAAACTAAAAACATGCTTTGGTAGTAGTCTTAGCTAGCAAGGCAGTGAACTAACCTTTTTCTCAAACTTATTTTTGCTGACAGAAAATGTGTTGAGCGATGGTGCAGACAGAAAGACAAACTCCATTCTGTAACATCAAAAACTTTCATTTAAAAATTAAACTAAAAAAATTTACAAGTTTAATGTCAAAAGGGGGCTTTAAAGGAAAGTTATTGTTGACAGGTTGTTTGAACAGGGATTTAAGATCAGCTTGACTAGACTTCAAAAGTGTGAGTGTTTGCAGATTTAATTATAAAATATCAGTTTTGGTGTCTGTATAACTGATGATTTTTTGAATTAAAAAGACTAATGGTTATAAAATCTTCAAGTGATTCCTTCGATACACATCTTAGATGTCTACAAAATTTTAGGTGTAAAACGGCTGAGATTTTTTTACAGCAAATAATTTTATAATTTATGTGTTATAGATTGGCTCAATATAGCGATGCTAAAATAGAAGCGTTATTAATGTTTCCCACTGATAAAGAAGTCATAAAGAGAAAACCAAATCTGGTGTCTTACCTGTAGATATCAGACATGGCTAACATTTCTAGATGACCAGCATTGGCCTGTGGAGTACATGATTTAAAAATGATAAATTATTTATATAAAAAAAGGGGACATAACTAAATCTCTTCAGGGGAAAAACAAAACTGAAAGTTACTTTAATTTATTGAATATTGTGGTAGTCACAAAAAATATACTAGACCTGCAATTCAGTTTTAACAAAATAAAAAATTCTGTTAAATAAAAGGAGGTTAAATTGAACAAAGTAAATTGCTATAGTATTTGCTAACATTGTTAATTATTTTTTTAAATTAAATTTTAATTAAAGATTGCCACAATACTATTTTCAAAGTCAATTTGTAATGAACTAAGAATTATATAGAAACTTTTAAGGAATTAATTAATATAAAAATCTGACAACAGTGTGCAGGTTCTACAACTCACTTTATTTTGTTGTAAATAGGTTATCCTTTCTTGAAGACATTCTCCAGTAAACTTATAAAGAAAACAAAATATTGTAATTGATTTTTATTGCATCCTAGAGTTTAAAAAAATAAGCAAAATTTTGTTTAAAATGTTATAATTTTTTTTATGGATTTTTAAACTAAATGATCACACCATTTTTATTATAGATTTGTTTTACATGGTAAACTTTTTTAAACAAAATTAATAACAATTTCACTGTAACTTCTATGGAAAAATATATTTTTAAAGGCATTACAATTTTTGTAACAATGAGCAATTTTTAAAGGCATTACAATTTTTTATAACAACGAGCATCATTTGTCAAACTAAACAGATTTATAGATAATTTGTATTAAAAAAAAACTTACATTCTGGTACTCCGCCACATTTATTTTTAGATGCTCCAGGCATTTTGTCTTAACTTTTTCATGCAGACTTTGTGTAAAGTAAACCTGAGAAAAAAGTTAAAACATTTGGTTTATTGATTATTAATCTTGAATATTCCCTTCTACACATACTAAACCAATTTAAAGCTTTGAGGGATTATGGGGATCAATTTTTGTAAAGAAGACCCGAGGAAATGATTACATTTTGTTCATTAATTTCAGAGAATATCTAGAAAACATATGTGAAGCTTTATAGATTATAGTATCAACTTTTTGTGAAGAAAACCTGAGGAAAGAGCTACAACATTTGGTTCATTAATCTGAGATATTACCTACAAAACATACTCAAACTATGTAAAGCATTGGGGGATTATGATGGTCAATTTTTTTTGTTAAGAAAACCTGAGGAAAGGGTTGCAACATTTGGTTCATTAATCTCAGATTTTACCTACAAAACATACTCAAACTATGTAAAGCATTGGGGGATTATGATGGTCAATTTTTTTGTTAAGAAAACCTGAGGAAAGGCTTACAACATTTGGTTCATTAATCTTGGATAATACCAGCAAAACATACAACTATATGAAGCTTTAGAGCATTATGGTGATCAATTTTGTGTAAAGAAAACCTTAGGAAATAACATTTAGCTCATTAAGCACAGATATTACTAATATTATGGGATGGAGTGGTCTAGTGGTAGAGAGCTGGACTGCTAATCCGTAAGTCTCGAGTTCGAATCCAGGTTCAGTCTGGTAAAACGTCCAAGAGTCCACCCATCTCTGGTGGGTACGTAACTCGCGTTAGGGAAAGTAAAGGCAGCTGGGCAAAGTGCTGATCACACTATCTCTTCATATGCTGAGGTCACAGAAACAAGTGAACTACACTTGCCCTATAGACCGTTAGGTTTGAAAAAGGGAACTTTTTACTAATTTTACCTACACAACATACAAAAACTATGTGATGCTTTTAGGGATTATGGTGATCAAACTTTGGGTACAGAAAACTTAAAAAAACAGTCAACAAAGTTATTTTATGATCTCAGAATTTACAAACAAAAGGAAGCGTTAAAAATGTCTGATTGATTAAGTCTGACAACTGACAACAGGCTCATAAAAAATACAAATTTTGGCTGATACACAACTGATCTCTTAAAAACATTAACGTTGAGGACAGGAAGCTTAATCATGTTTCTCACAACAAATTAAAAGTGGGTTTCAGGTAAGAATTTCCTTATTTAAATTTTTGGTGGAAATGAGAATATAACCATGCTTTTTCACAACAAATTTAGGCACTTTCAGGTAAGAATTTGGTTTCTAAATTTTTTTTATCTTAATACAGAAAATGTATGTCCCTAGATATTGACAAAGACAACTATTATAGTGTGTGTAAGCTATTTGTAAGGTACAACATTTCAAAATTGACTTCAGTTCCGACTACTTAAGCTGTAGGAAAAAATCTAACTATGGAACTTTATTCTTTTGATGCTTTCACAGAAAGTTTTCAAAATTTTAATTAACATTTTTATTAAAGTAGTGTGTTGAATCAGGAAGTTTCATAAACAAATAGTGAACGTCTTTTTGATGAATGTAGTTTAGGAAGCCTAAAATTCAGAATTTAAAAAACAATTTAGTAGACTTGCAATTCCAACCAATCACAAGGTTTTTAAAACACTTTTATGCTTTTGCAATGGTTATACGCAATGTACGTATGTGACTGAAAGTAAATTTTTGTGTGTATAAAGTTAGTTATCTTTCAAACCCAGTAGTTCATGTTGCACATGTTCCTGTGACCTTGGCATATGAAGGTATAGTGTGGTCAGCACTAAGCCCAGCCTCCTTTACTTTGCTATTGTGAATCAAGTATCCATTACAGCTGGGTGGACTCGGGTACATTGTTATAACTCAAGCAAGGGATCCGAACTTGAGACTTTTGGGTTAGCAGCCATATGCTCCATTATCTGACCATGACATCCCATTAACTGTATAAAACTTGTTTGTGTTTAGCAGTATTTGTGTCACTAAGCAATATTTGTTTAGCATTAGAAGTGGTTTATCATTTTTGTATATTGTTTAACAGGAAGTAGAGTATTCTGTTATTGTTAATCAAGGGCTAGGGGTGGTTTATCATTCTGACATTTTGTGATACATGCTGTTGGGGTGGTTTAATGATAATATTATATTAACACTATCTTCGGAATTTTTAAAATCCTTACTCTGACAAAAATCCTGCTATTTAGAATGGTTGGATGAATAAGTTAAAACAGGAAGCTTTCACTATCTTCCCAACACATTGTCAGTTTCACTTATGTTATAGACAGATAATACAGTGTATGTACTGCTGTCCATGTTACATACAGGTAATGTTAAACTATCTTTAGTACTGTATGTTACATACAGGTAATATAAAAGTCTGTACTTCTGTTCATGTAACTTACAGGTAATATCTAACTGTCTTTACTGCTATTCATGTTACAGGTGATAACACAATGTCTTTATTGATGTCAATGTCACATACTCGTAATAAGATATGCTCAGTCTTAACTGCTGTCCAGGTCCATGTCACACACAAGCAGTTTCAGCATTGTCGTTTTACTGCAGTCGCATACAGGTAATAACATATGGTAAGTCATTACAGCTGTCCATACCACATACAGGTAATAACACAATGTTTTAACCACTGTTCATATCACATACAGGTAATAACAATGTTTTAACAGCGGTCCATGTCACATATAGGTAATAACACTGGTAAAACAGGTAGTATCAACACACTGTCGTCCTTTAGTGTTGTTTATGTCATGTAAGTTAAATACAGTATATTATATTAAAATCAAATTTAGCAAAAGATATGTTTTATTTTAAAGTTTGTAGTAAATACAGTATATTATATTAAAATCAAATTTAGCAAAAGATATGTTTTACTTTAAAGTTTGTAGTGAATGATTTCTTTCCTGAATGTTAATATAATCATCAATTTATTTCTGTGTGTGATCTGTTTTAATTTATATTTGAATTCAACATCTTTAAATTTCAGGTGAAAGTGAAGGCAATACAAAAGTCAAATCAATTAGTTGCTGCCTTAGATCATAAATGTTATTAACTATTAAATGACAATCCAGTAACAAATCATGATAATATGATAGCTTGAATCCAGTTGATTTTTTTTTATTGGAGAGTAATGTTAAATCAAACAAAATAGAAAATTAAATACTTAGTTACTGCAGGTTTTCTACTTTGTTTAATTGTTTAGGTTATTTTGAAATATATTAAACTGACATAGGCAGTACTAAAATTATGTTTAGAAGATTCTAGGTTTGTCTAGGCCTATTTAATATGCTACTTAATGTAGGGCTCATAGCAAGTTACTTAATCTATGTCTAGATATCTATATAATATTATGATTATGCATTATAATTGAGGCCTATTATTATGTAGAATGCACATCCTATTATTAATATAATAAATGTAGCCTACCAAATAGTCTATGTAGTTATATAGTAGTAGGATATGTTAATTTATCTTTTCATCAATAATTATAATAATATTTGTATTAATCATTAATCATTATTAATCAATGTTATGGACTTTTAGTTTTATATCCACATTATAGGGAAGTTTTCAACCTAAGAACAATCATTTAATATTTTTTAAAAAATAATTAATTTTTTAATCCAGTCTAAATAGGTGGGTTGAAGCCATGGCGTGAATTCGTTTGTATAGGCCTAATTCCTAATTACTACAATTAGCTTAGTTAGTTTCACTAGATAATAAAGATATCCTAAAAAAATATTTTATAAAATGGCGCCACTTCAACTAGGTTCTAGATCTAGATCTAGATCTAGATGTCTAGATCTATCGACTAAAATTAGATTTAAGTTTAAGTCAAGGCAATTAATTCATTTCAGTTTTGACCGTACATCATAAGACCTTCATCACATCGACCGGGCGTCACACAAGGGCTGGGCGAAAGACCGTTGGCGCCCTGGGCAGGTGACGACACAGCTAACTACAACTGACACGCAAATCACGTCCACGAGCATGCAGGCAGGTCATTGAATGATGGTGAGTTATTTCATTCAAATCTGATCGCCGCATGGACACAAGAATGAACATCGGTCAACCAAATTTACACGAACAGCAAACATAACTCACCGCTTCGGAAACAGCACGGAACAGGCTGTTCTCGTTTGTTATGACTTTCCTAAATAATCCAACCTCGGACAGCAGAGCGTCGAAGTCTTTCAGCAGTTTCGATGACATTTTTGGATTCGGCAGGACGTGTGCCAGAAAACTTTTTTCTTTCTCGTTCGAAAAAGATGGATCACGTGACCAGCTTGAAAAAACGTTTTTTGTTTTGAGGTTTAAAACAACATATGATTTGATTGGCTGTCCCGTTTGGCATTAGGTGTAGGCAGGGACCTAGGTCCTAGGCTAGCTCTGACACGGACGTGCTAGACGATGTGCTGTTGTTGAAGTAATAGGGAGGGGAATGGGTGATGATGTTCGTTAGACAATTATTTTTTTTGGGGAGGGGGGGGGGGATGAAATTGAATGGGACGCGAGTTCAAGATTTATAACAATCATGTTTCTATAGATTCATAACAGAAATGTTAATCAGAAATAATTTGTGATACGATGTGTATCTATAGGCCTATCTACATCTCACAATATTTAAGTGTGTTATTACCAAAAATATTCTAACATCGTTATCATTGAAGGGGGATATTGTGACCCACGCGCTTCTTGGAGGAGACAGGTTATAAAATGTGACGTTGCTTACATTTTGTAATTCTTTACAATAGAAATGATGAAGAACATTTAGGCCTACGGCCAGGCCTATATCCAGGGACCGTTAAGATTAGGTGGGGGGGGGGGGCATCATAGCGTGACATTTACCGTGGCGCCCTCCACTATTACGTCATCAGAAACATTGTAGTAGGCTAAGTGGCCGGTTATTGTAGTAGCTGAATCTTTTATCCCAACGTTTCTTCCAGGCATCTTTTCGAGGGGGGGGGGGGGGGGTGAGATCGCCATTTTCGAAAAATAACCTGTACATAGGGTTGCCAGATACCTTTTCCGAAAATACTGGACACCTTTCCATCCTTCCCTTCTCAGTATGCCGCAAAGCAGAAGAAGGGGGGGGGGGGGGGGTAACCGAGTATTATTCATATAGTTGTCCAGTATTTATATTTATTTTATCCTGGACAGTCTGCTCAAATACTGGACTGTCCAGTTCAAAACTGGACACCTGGCAACCCTACCTGTACATTGTGGTAAATAATCTGCAAGGGGTCGTCCATAAATGACGTCACACTCGGAGGGGGGTCGGTAATTTTGTGACGATGTGTGATGAGGGGGAGGGAGGGGGTTCAGATAGTGAGACGTCACACTTTTTTCATTATAAAAAAGAAATTTTAGAAAAGGTATTTTAGACGTTATTTCGCGTTTTTTAAAACTGTTTTAATAAATTGTAATAGGAATTGATTAAAATACGCTATTTTGACGGATTTCAGACAAGAGTTTAAAAAAATATCAATGTTTTAAAAAAAATTCAACTGCAATTTTGAGGGTGGTTGTAGGCTGAGGTGTGACGTCATTTTAGGGGGGGGGTGTCTGGCTTTTTGTGACGGCGTGTGACGGAGGGGAGGGGGAGGTAAAAATCGTCAAAAAAAGTGTGACGTCATTTATGGATGACCCCCAAGTGAAATAAATGAAAGTTTGAAAGAGGGAAACGAAATCCGTCGTTACTTCACCGATTAGACAATATATTTTTAATTTTTTTTTAT
Source organism: Physella acuta (assembly GCF_028476545.2). Classification (NCBI taxonomy): domain Eukaryota; kingdom Metazoa; phylum Mollusca; class Gastropoda; family Physidae; genus Physella; species Physella acuta. The sequence continues at coordinate 19,411 of NW_026731783.1, forward strand.
TAGACAAAATTAACACGAAATCTATTGTTTGCTTTCATTGATATCGCCAGCGTTCTCGGTGAACAAAAATATGAATACAAGACTTTAGATATTTATATTTTTTTGTTTGTTTGTAGGATGGCAAAGTTGATGAGGGGGGGGGGGGGGGGGGAGAACGGGGACTTAATGTATACTTCGGCTTTATTTATGGAAGACCCGAAACCTTATTCGACCTATTTTTTTCCTGAGTTGTCTATTTAAACCTGAATTAGTTTTAGTGGACCTGGTGAAAACTTTTATTTGTGTGTTTTATGACTGTTGTTTTATGTTTTGTGTCACCACGGCTAACTTCTTTCTTCTTCTTCTTCGTTCTTAATTTTAGCTCGAACACAAGAGTTTTCGGTTTAGCAATCATGAGCTTTACCGACTCGACCACGCCGACCCCTACCAAGACTGACAAATCATCAACTCCTCCAGTTCGTCTCCAAGACACATGTGGGCAGAGGTAGAGTTTATCTGTTCCAATTACCTCGGCATACAAGAAGAGTGTGCGGTCAGCACTATGCTCAGCAGCCTAAGATTAATACCTTAACGTGAGTCAGGTACCCAGTGTTTCTTCCAGACTTTTTTCTCCGGGGGGGGGGGGGCTTTTGAAATTTTCGGGGGGGGGGGGGGGCGGTATGTTTGCTATATAAAATCCATCACGTTCGGGGGGGGGGGGCGAAGAGATGCCTGGAAGAAACTCTGCAGGTACCCATCATGGCTTGTAGGACTGGATCGTCCGATATACTCAAGCGCGGAATCCGATCTCGAGACTTAGCAATCATATTCATAAGCTCTACCATTCAACCCCCCCCCCCCCCCCCCCCCCAAAGAGATGCCTGGAAGAAACTCTGAATCTTGGTCAAGCTAAGGAGGAAGTGAAGAAAGAAATCGCTGTTAAAAAAACACAAATTACAATTTTAACGAGAGTAGTAGGGTTACGTGCTGCACTATTTTCAGAAGGGGGGGGGGGGGGTGTGACGATGTGTGACAATGCGGAGTGGGGGGGAGGTAAAAATGTTCCAAAAACAAAGCATTCATAAATGACATCACGCTTTTTTGCGTGTTTTAATTCATTTCTATATCATTTTTTTTAAACGCGAAATATCGGCAGAAATTTGTTTTCTAACTTGATTTTTTATGATGTCACACTCGGACTACACACTATCTGACCTCCTCACCCTCATCACACACCGTCATCAAATAACGCCCCTCCCTCCCCCTACTAGTGTGACGTTATGTATGGACGGCCTCAGGCCAGTAGCGTAGCGAGGGGGGGGGGGGACATATGTCCCCGGGCGTCGAGCTTAGGGGGCGTCAAAATTGGTTGGAAAAATAAATCGAAAGTTTGAGGGGGGTGCAAATCAAAATCTCGAGGGGGGGGGGGTGCAAATCGAAAGTTTGAGGGGGGGGGGTGCAAATCAAAATCTCGAGGGGGGGGGGGTGCAAATCGAAAAGTTTGTCCCCGGGCGCCGGGAAGGGTCGCTACGCCTCTGCCTCAGGCGCAGTGTTTCTTCCAGACTTTTTTCTCCGGCGGGGGGCACTTTAAATTTTCGGGTGGGGGGAGCACTTGACATTTTCGGGGGGGGGGGGGGGGGGTGGCGGACACTGTTAAAAGTATATATTTTCTATATAAATTTAATTTCGTTCGGAGGGCGGGGGCGCGGTAGACTTTCTTCGGACCCCCCCCCTCCTCCCCCCCCCCCCCCCCGAAAAGATGCCTGGAAGAAACTCTGCTCAGGCGTGTTCTAAGTATCAATGGACGCAGATAGATTGTCTTTGTACAGTGAGACTTGTTCAAGTTCTTCAAATAAAATGTTCCAGATAAATCGAACTAGTTGTAGGGTTTTTATTCTAACTATGCAGAACTACACCTAGACATTTAAAATATAACCACCGAAAACTATGGATCATCTTGAGATTTCCCCGGACTTTGAACAACCTTTGAACTGATCTATATTTAGAACATCAACAGGAATAAACCGACCAATCCTGATTGAGTTATTCATAGAACCCCCGAGATAGAGGAATTCTTGAGAATCGGCGTTGTGGCAAGTCGCTGGTTGCTGGCTAGGTAACGGGAGGGCGTCCAAGTTTTTCTTTACCTACCTTCACTCACTCACAGGTAGAGCTGGGGGCTAAATTTAAACGAAAACAACAGCGGCGTAGGCGGTAAGGATATTATGGTGGGTTTGGTAATCTGTGGCTCCGAATCGCCCAGGGTTTATTTCAGACATTTTGCTACGGAGGGGGGACCAGTGTTTCATTTTTTTTCCGGGGGTGGGAGAATGGGCACTTGAAATTTCCTGGGGGGGGGGGGGAATTTCAGGGAAGGAAGAACAGATACTGGTTAAAATATATTTTGTATATACATTCTTATTCGTTCGGGGAATGGTCTGGGTATACTTTATAAAAGTTTAATATAACCTTATTTAAATATAAGGGGGTTTGTGATGTTTAGGCAAACATTAGTCAAGGCTAGGTATCAGAAAAAGAGTTTCACGAATCTCTTTGGAAGGTGGGAGGGACTGCTTCCCCCACCCCGACGGAAATTTAAGTCTGCATGCCCCAAAGTTCAAAACGTCCCGTCTGGAGAAACAAACCCTCCCCCAAAGAGACACCTGTGAGAAACAGCGCTAACATCTATTTCAACTAAAATGTCATAAAAAATAGACGATATGAATTTGTGGACTCAAAAGTTTAAAATAAATTCTATCTCGTTGCACCCCTCTTCCATTTTGCACGAAGATCCGCCTTTACACCAACCAAACAACTGCGAAGAGAGGTCTGCTCGGCACGTGAATTGTGTGAGCAGGTAGCGAGGGAGTAAACAGGTCTGACTACAAGACAAGTGCGCGTGCGAATGTGTTCCTTCCGCGTATAAAAATAGCCGCAAGGGGGATAACTCGCACCCCTACGCGAGGCTAAATTCTCTCCCCTTCGCTGTGGACTCAGTAGCTCACTGAACGAAAAAAAAAATTCCATGAATGAGAAAACAATTTCAGCATGTGTTAGCAGTGGTGAATGTACGGTGGATACTCACTCTTTCCGGCACTATAAACCATTTGGTCATAACGTTTTAAGGAAGTGTTAATAAATAGGAGAAGGAATAAATAAAAAAAAGCGATATTTCGGAGGAGGGTGACTGTTGCTCAAAACTGGCCGAGTATCGCAGCCTGCACAAACTGAGACTCACCTTCCAGCAGAGGTTCGCGGTGAGGTGGCTGAAGCCAGGTGGAATTTTTGGATGTGATTCAGACAAGGTAGGTCGCAGGTGTGGGGGAGGCTGGTCTCAGGTGATAATTAATGCCAGGGCTTGTGTGTTTCATTAGTTTAATTTTTTTTTTAAAATATTTAAATAAATATTTACATTTTAAAATTATATGAAGACCACACGGGCTAAACCCCAGATGTCAATTTTTTTTTTAATTTTGAGTTATTGTCATATTCATATAGTACTAGTGTATATCTATCGCGTATAACAATATGAAAGCTAAAACCACACCTCGATCCCCTCAATATTTAAGATTTTAAAATAATGCGACAGCGGAACAGCAAAGGATGTCAAACACAAAATCTAATTTTCTCAAAAGTAGACACCTGTGACAACTGGGGTTTATCTTCTGTTCTTTATATGTTTACGGTCCATTTGTTTTTTATTTTCGCCGTATAAAACGTATCAACAAGCTACGAGTCATATTGCTACCAACAATATTTTAGTGTAACCCTAATCCTAAACCATAAAATCTACTGTTCAAATCCAGCGAGGCAGTATATAGAACACCGATATCTACACAAATATCCGAAGTAGTCATTCATTTGTTTTTAAATTATACTGTAGTATGTATGTATATATATATATATATATATATATATATATATATATATATATATATATATATATATATATATAAATATATATATATATATATATATATATATATATATATATATATATATATATATATATATATATATATTTATAAATAAATAAATAAATAAAAATATATATATATATATATATATATATATATATATATATATATATATATATATATATATATATATATATATATATATATTTGACTGGTTTATTACAACTATCACACGACACCTCAAAGTATTTTAACATAAGTTTTGTACACAGATTGGAATTGTATTTGTAAAAAGTAGACTCAACACATTTTACTCGACCCAGCACGCGTTGTCCAACGTAAAAGCAGGAAAAATTTTTGAAACCCCGACTACAATTTAGAACGGAAAACATACCTTATATTATGTAACTGTTTTATGTTGAAGGAAAGAATAAAGTTACAATTTATGTAATCACCGTAGAACACAATGATATAGCTATATAATGTGTGCACGCCCGCTATGCAGAATAGATCCGTTACATCATTGGACGCAAATTGTTTTTTTCTCTGCTGTAGGGAATGAGCCAATGGACGTAATTAACCTGCATGTTGTATCACGGTTATCTTTTCCTTCATGATAGGCAGAATATGTGACATTCTTTAATTTTAACATACACATAGGCTTACATACAAATACACACACTCTTATGAATACACTTACAGTTATAGCAAACTATATATTATGTTTATAATTATATGGGGATTCGTATTATATACAAATATGTATGTAATAATGGTTTTACACACATATGAATTAACGTATAATCATATTATATACAAATATGTGTGAAATAATGGTTTTACACACATATTAATTAATTATATATTATATGCAAATACATTTGTATTCGTAGATGTGTATGCATAGTTTTAATTTTACACACACACACACACACATATATATATATACATATATATATATATATATATATATATATATATATATATATATATATATATATATATATATATATATATATATATATATATATATATATACATATATACCCAAAAGTATTCATACATTCATAATTATATATATATATATATATATGTATATATATATATATATATATATATATATATATATATATATATATATATATATATATATATATGTATATATATATACAGTGAGTTAAGAGGTGATTTGCCAGCAACGTTAATTGAATTTCGTCGTCTGGAAGGGTCACAATTTTATGAATTAAATTACTTTATTGGATTATTATTTCAATATTCAAAGGTAAACACATCTATAATTTTCTGCGTGTTTGATGTGCGGTTTTCCGATTGTGTTGGAGGTGTCTCTACCTATCCAGTAAGACTACGATTCTGTACAAGAGCAAAAAGGTTATCTCCCCTTATTGTTTATGACGTGAACGCTCAAGACTTTCTGGCAACATTAGGGAAGTCTCTCGCTGCTTCTCCTTAGTTCTCGCTGCTTCTCGCTGCTTCTCGTTGAACCCTTTTGTGACCTTTCCGCAGGGAATATTGCTGATTGTCTTTCACATAGCATTTCCGAACCCAAAATCCTAAAACAATGTTCCCTCCCCTACATTCCAATTCCCCACAACCTTCTCCTTTCTTCCCTAATTCCCCCCATCCCTTAACTAAAAAGATGAATAAGAAAGACGATGACTTAAAAAGAAGTTAGTTAATTAACACGTTCCAGCATAACACACTAGAGGTTGAATCTTTGAAGTTTGAGTTAAAGAAGTTCTCTTCATTGAAGGCAGTTTTAATCCTTTAATCCACCAAATCCAGAACGTAGGTAACTTCCTGGCTGTTGGGGTAGGGAGGGAGAGGGAGGGTTGAGCGGAATGTCGTTATATTATTCTTGTCGTGAATAGTTTTGCTAAATTTTTGCCATTTACAATTATCATCAACATCATAAACATATACATTAATAACATCATCATCAAATAATCATCATCATCCTTATCATCATCAGCTTTTATTTAGATTGCTTGCGAAACGAAGTTCTTGTAAACAATTTGGCTAAATTTTTGGCATTCACATTTACCATCATAATCCTCACCTCCACCATCATCATTATCATCATCATCAATATATAAATCAATTTCATTGATTTCTTTTTTTTATATTCGATACATACTACACTCGATACTTCTCACACTCAATTCGTGCTACGCTCGATGCTTTTTATACTCGATACTTGCTACAGTCAATACTTGCACACTCGATATTTGCACACTCGATACTTGCACACTCGATACTTTTCACAATATTGATCAGACCAAGCTGATAAACCTCTTGGTTGTTGAAGACACTTAAATGAGAAAAAAAAACAATTATTCGAAATATCGGACAACAGAAACAACTTAAAATCGGTACAACTATACAACTAAATCGGAACAACTAAATCGGTACAACTAAATCGGTACATCTAAAACGATACTATTAAATCGGTACAACTAAATCGGTACAACTAAATCGGTACTACCAAATCGGTACAACTAAATCGGTAAAACTAAATCGGTACAACTAACTGTTGAAAAGGGTGGAGGAGCTAATGTCTAAAAATAGACAATGCATGTTCAAAGATCGAAATGCCGCTTTTAGTCTGCTTCAAAGCTTTGATTCCTTAAAGCGCCACTTAACGCGTAACTCCTTCAAAGAAAGATTTTTTTATATTTAAAAAAAATGTCAGTAATCTCCCTTTTGTTTACATTTTTGTGTTTGTAAATACGGCGCCACGTGTCTGAAGAAAGAAAGCACAACGTATATACTTGTCTGATGTAAAACGATTGTCTGGTTAATGGATTTAGATTTCAAGGATGAAAGGAAATCAAGGTGGGACGGAGTGGGTGATGTATAATCTCTGTCTACATGCATCGACACTAGGGATTTCAACAGCTGAATTAAAATCGGATGCCTGGTTTAGCGCACTTCAGTACAGGGTTTCTTTCATAATTTTTTTTCCATGAAGGGTGGGGGGGGGGGGGGGGGTGGCATATGAAACTTTCGGGTGGGGGGCGTACTTCGGTTATCCGGGGAGGGTGCATTGGTTGAAGAATATATTTTCGAAAAACATTATATATTTTTTTCGTAGACGGTGAAGCTGCTTCCCCCCCCCCCACATCCCTCTTCACCCACAAGATATGCCTGAAAGAAACTCTGGTTCAGTGGGATGTTAATAGTACCCATTAATTCCCCACTGGCTGTCAATTGGGAAAGTTCGAAGTTCGAGTCATGTACTGTGCGTGAGTTTTTAAGTGGCGAAAGTTATAGTCTGACACCAGCGGTTTGGAAACTTTTTGTCCCCTGACAAAAAAAAACTTGCGGTGCGGTCGCCTCTATCCCCTACAAGTATAATTATCAAAACAATTTAAACGTCTTTACTACACAATTGCTTTTTTAAATGATGTTGTTGTTTTGTTTGTTTATTGTAAAACGGCCAATATGAAAAAAAGACCTCCGTGCCTACTAATGTTACCGTTATTGAATAAATAAACACATTGAATAAATTGAGCTTAAATCGTTTTTAGTAAAACCATAAACCTTATCTGTCTATGATTCAAAACAGCGAACGTCCGTGCTGGAACATTTTTTAAACTAAGAAAGAAATAAAATACTTAAAAAAAACTTTTTAAAAAACCACGTTTTTCTTGTGGACTAAAAAGTAGAAAATAACTATTTACATACATTTGATGACAAAAAACGTGGGTACGTTCACCATCAAATTTCCCGACCCATCTGCCCGACCCACGTTTTTTGTCATCAAATGTATGTAAATAGTTATTTTCTACTTTTTAGTCCACAAGAAAAACGTGGTTTTTTAAAAAGTTTTTTTTAAGTATTTTATTTTCTCCTTTTTAGTCCGTTGCTACACATGAAAAACGTGGTTTTTAAAAAGTTTTTTATATAGTTTATTTTCTACTTTATCTAATCACTTGATTAAGTATGACTTGACTAAGTGTTTTTAAATACACGGACTAAAAAAATCTTGAGCGACCGATACGCTTTAAACAGAGAAAGGGTGTAATTTACGTTGCTGGCGTAAAGATCTACTCACGAATCACGTGATCAAATCTCCCATAAACAAACAAATAAACGCGAAGCTGAGTTAAGGAAAAACGTGTTTATGTGTATTTTAGCATGCCCAGCGTACCAACCGTGTCACCGTTAACAATGTGTTACCGTGTCCGTTCTCCTTTTTAGTCCGTTGCTACACATGAAAAACGTGGTTTTTAAAAAAGTGTTTATAAATACACGGACTAAAAATCTTGAGCGACCAGGATTCGAACCTGGGTTGTCGCGGCCACAACGCGAAGTACTAACCACTATACGATCACGGCCAGCGCGCTCACATCGATTGGGGTCGAAGTAACTGTGTCAATAGGCTTCAAGTCTTGTCGGTATCTTTAGAAATCATGTCCTCAATTTTATGGTCCTTGGGGCGTAATTAAATTAAGCTAATTACGGTCACTAATTGCTAGTTTTTATGATTGCATCTGAAATTGTTAGGCGAAAGTAGCATGCATGCCAAATTTCAGGTCTGTAGAGCAATCAGAAGTGGGCTAATTTTCGATGTCAATTTTAACAACAAACATCCAAACAAACAAACGCGAAGCTGAGTTAAGAAAAACGTTTTAAAAATACATTTAACGATATGATAGCACAACAATGCAAACGTCATTTTGTAGTGTCTCTGTGTGTGATAATAGTGATATTAAGCATCGTATTTAAAGATGTTTAATTTTGAATAGCGAATAGCTTGTACATTTCTGTGAACCTTTTCGCCCCTCCCAAGTGTGGAAACAGTTTTCTTACACTGTCAAGTGGTGCAAGTTCTCAGTTCGAGACGTACCCTGCGTATGGGTTTTTCATTGGGAGAAGTTTGAAGTTCGAGACATATCCTGCATTTGATATTTTCTCTTAATTGGGAGGAGTTTGAAGTTCAAGACATCGCCTACACTGGGTGTGTTAGTCTTTTTTCAGTAAAATAATTACCATTCCAACATAACACAATGTATATTTAGACTTCTTGTTACTATGCAGTACCTCCAAATTTAAAGGCTTATATGGGGACTAAGAGCTCTCTCGTGCATTAGTGCTAAAGAATTATTTCTGTACAGAACAAACCAGTAAAAAATACATTCTTAGTTTAAAAATAACAACAAAATACAACCCATATTTCAAGCCTCTGTTATGACTTATCTAACTGGGAATCCCTTGCTTCAAGCATAAGGTCTTGATTACTCTTTGAGAACTTATTTCTCGTGGGGGAATTGGGGGGGGGGGGGGGCCTGAAACTTTCCGGGGGTGGACTTGAATTTCCCAGGGTGCGTACTTAAATACAGATGTCCGAAAGAAACTCCGCTTTCGACCCCCGTTACGTCATGCACCTAGACCCTGCTCAACCACCCCTTTCCCATGTTCAAATACCCTCTCCCAAATTCTTTTATGAATACCTATCCTAACCCCTTTCCTATGTACTAAATCTACCCTCCCACCCATACAAGCACATGCACCAAGCCCTTGCTCCGTACCTAGTCCTCTCCCTTCTTCTCCCCCTTTCACCCAGCCCACTTTATGAACCCCAGATCCTCCGTTATGAAACAATCTCTTGATACATTCTAGCCCTCTGTCCTAATATCATTTAAAGGGAGATCACGTTATCTGTTTACATAACTTCTGAATAAGCACACTGGAAGTTATTTTTAGTAACGCGCGTTTATTTTTTGAAGTGGAACTCTAAATATAACGGAAAATTACCTCGCAAAAACAGATTTTAAGCTATTTTTATCCTTATCTACAGAACACATCTTTAAAATTATTTCTTGTAAGAAAAAAATAAATTGTTCATTGGTAAAAAAAAAGCCATGTTTGGGATCTGGTTTCTGCTTTCTTTGTTCGTCCGGTGCTAAGATTCAACCGTAGATTAGCGTCTCTAGTTATGTTTAGGTACCTGCACTCTTTGTTCCATTTATGATTGGGCGCTCGCATTTTTGTTACACCTATGGTAGGGCTCTTGCACCCTTATGTTACACATATGGTGGAGCACATGCACCCTTAGGTTCCACCAATAGTGGGACGCTCGAATCCTTTGCTTATATAAGCTTATTTATATATATATATATATATATATATATATGCTTATTTATAGGGGCTCCTGCACCCTTAGGTTCTACGATGGGGCGTCTGCAACCTTCGGTTCCTCCTATGATGGGGCGCCTGCACCCTTTGATTCCTCCTATAATGGGGCGCCTATCTTCTCATTTACCTTCAGGGAGGTGGATCATTACATTTACGTTGGTAATTAAAGTACATTTTACATCGCTAATTAAATATAAAGTTCAGAAAAATTTAATTCTGCCATAAATTCCACACTAATGAACGTAAGGCAGGTTTATGGGTTTCGTTAGGCCTGTTTAGATTAGGGCTACCTGTCCTATGCTAAGGCTACCTGTCCTATGCTAGTGCTACCGGCTACCTACGTTAGCGTTATGTGGTCTAGGTTATCTTAGCTAGGGTTACCTGGTCTAGGGTAGAGTTATCTGGTCTAAGTTAGCGTTATCTGTCTACCTTAAGGATACCTGGCCAGCTTAGCATTATGTGGTCAAGGTTATGGTTATCTAAGATAGGGTTAATTGGTCTAGATTTGGGTTAGGTTGTGCAGTTTATTATTGTCAGTTCTCTACCTTTCTGACGTCTCGGTTCGAGTCCTATGGAACTATGAAATTGAGGACTGACTAATCTGTCTCACGTGATAGGCAACTATGACTCGCCTCCACCTCCCCTCCCTCCCCCATAACTCACATACCCTTACACTAAATACACACAGTGCTTCTTCCAGACTTTTTTCTCCGGGGGGGGGGGGTTGGAAACTGTTAAAATTATATATTTTTCTATATAAATTCCATTTCGTTCGGGGGAAGGGGGGTGGGGCTGTAGACTTTCTTCGCTCCCCCCCCCCCCCAGACAGAGATGCCTGGAAGAAACACTGCAAGTACATCTGTGGTTATTCACCGAAGTTCTTTAAAAAATAAAACTGTTCTTTTTTTTTTTAAAGAGAGATTTAAAAAGCGTTAGATTTTAAAAAAAATTTAACTTTAAAAAACTTGGACTGGCCTGACACGCACCTTACAAATAAACACTCGGGTCACTGGGCAGACGGATGTAAACACGGTGCGCACCCGATGACGTATGCAGCTACGTAATTTCCCGCCAACTAACGAAGCTAATCACCCGGCCAACGTCTGCTGTAGCGATTTAATGGGGGATTTTTATTTAGGTTAATTTTAACCCGTGCAGGTTGTGTGGGGATAAATCTGCAGTTGGTCTGTCAGGTTTAGATTAAAGTTTACTTAAGGAGGTTGGGTGGTTAGGTGCGTGATCTACGGTTATGTCGTCTGGTTGGGTTAGGGTTACCTCTTGGTTTAGATTAAAGTTTACTTAAGGAGGTTGGGTGGTTAGGTACGTGATCTACGGTTATGTCGTCTGGTTGGGTTAGGGTTACCTCTTGGTTTAGATTAAAGTTTACTTAAGGAGGTTGGGTGGTTAGGTACGTGATCTACGGTTATGTCGTCTGGTTGGGTTAGGGTTACCTCTTGGTTTAGATCCAAGTTTACTTAAGGAGGTTGGGTGGTTAGGTACGTGATCTACGGTTATGTCGTCTGGTTGGGTTAGGGTTACCTCTGGGTTTAGATCAAAGTTTACTTAAGGAGGTTGAGTGGTTAGGTACGTGATCTACGGTTATTTTGTCTGGTTGGGTTAGAGTCAGTGTTTCTTCCAGACTTTTTTCTCCGGGGAGGGGGGGGGGGGCACTTGATATTTTCGGGGGGGGGGGGCACTTGATATTTTCGGGGGGTTGGGGGTGGGTCGGACACTAGTAAAAGTATGTTTACTATATAAATTCCATCTCGTCTGGGGGTGGGGGGGTGGGGGAGGCGGTAGACTTTCTTCAGGGGGGGGGGGCGAAGAGATACTTGTTTAGGGTTGAGCAGTGGCGTAGCGAGGTCGGGTGTCACCCGGTGCGACACTTAATGGTGTCACCCCCCCCCCCCCCCCAGAGGCGTTGCGACCCTTCCCGGGGACAAACTTTCAAGTTTTCGATTTGCACCCCCCCCCCTCAAACTTTCGATTTACACCCCCCCCCCTCCCTCAAACTTTCGATTTGCACCCCCCCTCAAACTTTCGATTTGCACCCCCCCCTCAAGTTTTTCTCTATATATTTTGCTATTTTTTGCCTTGGTGTCACCCCCCTAAATGGTGTCACCCGGTGCGGTCCGCCCCCGCCCCCCCCCCTCGCTACGCCCCTGGGGTTGAGTAAATGCCAATGATGGGTTGGCGTGGCCGTATGGTTAAGCGCTAGACTGCTAGCCCTGAGTTTACCCAGCTTTAATGGGTACCCGGCGTTAGGGAAATTAAAGACGGCTGGGTATATTGTCTCCATAAGCTGAGGGCATAAAAACAAATGAACTCATCTGACACAGGGACCGGTAGGTCTGAAATGGGAACTTGATTTTATACATGCGATTGTTGTACTTGAAGCGTGGATTCTCTTTTAGCTCGTTAGCTCAGATGCCACAGAAACAGGTGAACTCTGCTTCACCTGTCAAATGAACCGTATCCACAATTGCTTGGGTCAAGGTTTAATTATTTAAACAATACATTTCAGGCGTAAAATATCAACTTTAAATCAGATATATAGTTGATGTCCGATTAATTTAACAGTATTTCAAGATCGCTAGTTTATCCCAGCCTTTAATGAGTACCCAGCTCTAATTAGGTTTCCTGGTTTACGTTGGCAAGTAATAGGGCGTGTAAGTCTCGGTGTCTTTCGCTTGAAATTCGAAATCTCGTTAGTCAGGGAGAGAGATGTATTTTTTAACTAAATATTTTGTTTTGAAAATGATTTCCATTTATAACAAAAAACATTGCGACGATTTTTTCTAAGCCTCGCTTCAAGATTTTAAAATAACGAGGGTATTAAAAAAGCAACAATTTTTTTTTACTAATAATAGAATCGAATTAAGTAGGCCTACCGGTAGGCCTAGGCTATACTGATAAGACTAGCCGTCGGTACTCGTTACATGTGAATTTTAGGCCTATATATTTTTAAATGTTAAACATGTTTGAGAAAAATATTTTATAAAAATTAATAGTTATTGGTCAAAACGCAATGTGCTTTACTACACGTTGAACAATATTAATGACAAAACAAAGAAATAACTAAATAGCTAAAAATTCGACACATTTAATATAACTTAGGCTCCCAATACCTATCAGAAAATTTAAAACCAAATTATATACATTATTAGTCAACAGAATACCATGTTAAATCCGCACACTGATTAAGAGACTTAAATGATTCCGTTAAAAACCTGGCTATTCAATGGTCATGATGTTGTTTTTTATAGTAATTTGTATTAGTTTGACCGAGAAAATTTTATATATTTCATAGTTTACGTCTTGATACGTACATTTATTGTATCTCATATCCTGTGAAAATATTTTGCGGACAGAGAGAGAGAAGTGTGCACATGGGCTTTTATAAATTAAGATTGTAACTACGTATAATAAAGCAACTATGAAAAATACTAGCTGGCAAGTACCAGAACGAAAAGCTAGTGACCTACTTACAAGCCCCATTCCTCTAAAATGCCTCTACAACAGAAATAGATATTCTATCAAAATCTAAAACCATTATGGCGTAAAACTGTATTTCCCACCTAGCAATAAAACAATATCGCCTTAACTCAAACTCCCTAAGTCTACATTTATAAACCACACACCTAGCCCATAAACACGCAGTTTTTACCTTAATTACTTTAATGAAATTGATTAGACAAAAAATAAACAACAACTGAGAGTGAGTCATCTTAAACTTACCTGACAAGAAGAGCAAGGTATGAGCGCCTTTCCTCTCGCCCCGCCCATGTTTCAGTGCGGATTTACACATACATACAACAGATACTTACATACAACGGTGTTTATGAATAACACGGCACCCTGTGTGAAATTCTCAATTTTTTTTTAACTAGTATTTATAGGTATATATATATATATATATATATATATATATATATATATATATATATATATATATATATATATATATATATATATATATATATATATATATATATATATATATATATATATTGTATATAAAAAGAGCGACATCGTGATCCTGACCTAGGATCAGAGATGTATAGCGACATGAATCGTCTCTGGCCACATAAAAGTCTAAACAAAAGTCAACGTCCCTGTGTCTGCTGGTATACAAGACCTGATCCATCTAAACATCCCCCGCTAAATATTTATCGACAGGTGGAGACCAAATGACAGATTTATTGTTACACGAAACACACCCACGTCAACAACAAAAAAAAATCTACCTGCGATTATCTTCATGCCCTATACCGCTTCTCACCTGTATTCCATCACTCCTTTTTTCCCCTTTTGCATGAAATGTCGACCCATAATCCCAATGGTCACATCCGGTTGGAATATAAACAGACGTCACCCCCCCCCCCCCCAACACCCGTCCCTGTATTTCCCCCCCCCCCCTCTGGATCTCAATCTGGATGCTGATTTAGTACAGGTACATTACCTTTAGTGCAGGATGTTTTTGTACCAGAGTAACCTGCCCCTGAGGATCCATTTTTAAAACGTTCAGTCCGGAATTCACATGAAAAAGTGAGGTTTCTCATTGTGCTTAAAGTTCACGTATGGAAAAATAATAATTCCAGATTTTTTTTTCCGGTTTAGTCAGTAACGGCGCCAGGTTATTTAGCGCCCAAGGCAAAACTTATTTAAAGCCCCCTTTCACACAGATTAATTACTAAAACATATGTTAAAGAAAACAATTCATTAAAAGTGACATATTAATTTATTATTAATTGCATACACGTTATAAGCAGACATCAAAATCAAATTTTACTTGCCTCCTTCGTCTCAAAAGTTTGTACTAATTCCTTCAATTCCAGTTTGCAAGCGTAATCACATTTTATTGAAATTGTTGCTAAGTCCACGAGTCTACTTTGTACTTTACGACATAGCCCCTCCCACCCACCCCCTTAAAAAACTTTAAGTACTTCCCACCCCCACTAAAAAAGTTCTTGTATTGTTGGACTCTCTGCTATCCTCCCAATGTGAGTTTCAAAACGGAACTTACCTGTTTTAAACTTGACTGTCTTTAGTTGTAATTGTAAAATGTCTATATAGTGTGTTTATGTATCGATTTTTTTTTGTTTTGAAAAAAATAAAAGGTTATAAATGTTATAGATTCCAGCCTAAAATTGTTATGTATGAATCTTTTAAAAGAGGGCTAAAAATATGAAAAGACAATTAATTAGATGTTTAATTTGCGACTAAGACTGCATGTCTACTAACATTAAGTATTGCATTCTACAACGGCTACTGATATATTTGTTTTTCAACTTGATAATGCTAAAAAAACCAAACTATTTTGTTTAGAACTTAAGCTCAACATAATTTTTACAGTTAGCAAATAATAACATAAAGTTCTATTTATATGTAAGCGGTCAATATAAGGTGCAGGAATTTAAAATGAATTTAAAGTTAAGCAACGAATTATCTCCCATTTGAAAATCCAAATAACAAAATTTATTCAAGGGAAATAACTTTCACAAGAATTGCTAAATTAACCAAGTGTAACTAAGACATGTTCGAAAAACTCAATTAAAGGCTCTTTATTTCATTGCATTATATTTATAACAAATTTTTAATATTAGCTATGTAATCTTGTAAACATAATATATTTTACCTATTGAATACTTAACTGTAGGCTTTGTTTGAAAGTCTAAAAGTGGTAGCTTTATTATAACATACTTCTTTTAAATTTCGATGGCATACATGTACTGATTACCTCAGTCATGAAAGTTTTGCATTAAATTTTGGATCCCCTTAATAAAGGGATATTTAAAAAAAAATTCAAAGTTATAATTTGGAAAAAGCAATGTTTACAGTTTGTTATAAATTCCATACTATTTAATAAATATTAACACTTTAAGAGCGGTAATATAGATTCCTAAAAAAAACTAAAAAAATTTCAACTAGAGAACGCCTACTTTCTTTGTAGTGTGTTCCGTCCTGAATTTAAATAATTTAACTTACGATAAACTCGACTACTCGATACACTCTACTACATTCACAACACATATCAAACTTCGATACCTAAACATAACTAGACTCTATGCTCCAGAACTACGACACCAACTCGTTTACTACACCAAGCTCTACAAACTGTTCTCCCAATAAACGATTTCACTGGACCTAGTGGCAACAGGGCATTTACCCCCTGTCAATTACCCCCCGGACATTCCCCCCCCCCGACATTACCCCCCGGAGTAATTACCCCCCTGTCAATTACCCCCCGCCCAGTAGGACATTACCCCCCCCCCCCCCGGACAGGGTTAGAGTTAGGGTTAGGGTTAGGGCTAGGTTTAGGGCTAGGGTTAGGGTTAGGGTTAGGGTTAGGGTTAGGGTTAGGGTTAGGGTTAGGGTTAGGGTTAGGGTTAGGGTTAGGGTTAGGGCTAGGTTTAGGGCTAGTGCTAGGGCTAGGGTTAGGGTTAGAGGTAGGGTTAGAGTTGTGTCTAGCGTTGGCTTTGGTTCTGTGTGAAGTTTTAGGCTAAGGTGGATGCTTAGGTTTTGGTCTTTTTCTTAAGATTTGGATTAAAGTAGTATAGTATATAGGTATAGAATTCTAGTTAGAATTAGGATTCTAACTTGAGAGTGGGAGGGGGGGGGTAATTCCCCGGGGGGGGGGGGGGGGGGGTAATTGACAGGGGTGTAATTGACAGGGGGTAACTGCTCGGGGGGGTGGGGGTAAATACGGGGGGAAATGTCGGGGGGGGGGGTAATTTCCGGGGGGGGGGGGATAATGTTCTGTAGCCGGACCTACTACTACACTTTGACAGTCAATATAATTCGATACCTTAATACCACAAGAATCAATACTCCCGAACTCCAGAGCTACCATACTTCATCACCTGCATTCTCATTTCTCTACTACCAATCAGATTCCACTAGACCTTCAACTACACAACAGCCAAATAAAAAATACGACACTTTAACACTTAGATACTTTATTCCTACGAAACCATATCAGCAACAGCCATCCGCCGTTACTCCCAAATCTAAATGACTCAGCAAAACTTACCAAACAAGTAACAATACTTTGAACATCCCGTCATTACAAAACTCTATACACCAGGACAGATTTCTAATTCAAAGTCAGAGAAAACGAGACTTAGAAGTCCTATTAAAATGTTCGAAATTTAAATTACGAACTTATTTAATCGTTTTCTACATCAATTATGTGACACCAAATTAAATAGGCAAAGTGACTGGTAAAAAACGCCCTGACCGTTCCAAATTGGGGATATGGGGTTGCATTTTCACCATCGCAAATAAATATAGGCCTATAAAGGCCTAATTTTTCGGTGGGGTGCAGAATTGATAGTTCGTCCTGGGTGCCGAAATAGATCGCTACTCCTTTATAAAAGCTATTCATTATTAGGTACCTTTTGCTAATAGCGATTAAACCTTTTACGCCCCCCCCCCCAAGGGATGGCGCCCTAGGCGACCGCCTAGTTCGCCTTAAAGTTAGCACCGGCGCTGGGTTTAGTATCCACTTACTGACTTTAAAATATTCCTTTAAAATAAAAGACAAAAAGTATTTTAAAGTACTTTTATTGAGCAGCTATAGCAATGTATTGTTATAGTAGATAATGTGAATAACAAACAATCAACATCTAGGCATGGGATTTAAAATAAACAAAAACAAAATTAAAGTTAGAGCTAGGATTTGAACCAGGGCTTGTAACCATTGAGTCCTTAAATTTGGTGTTACCCCTAGGCGCTGGGGAGGGGGGTGCAGTAGCTAAGGCAGGATTTTGTCATGGGGGAGTTTAAACCCCCACCCGCTAACACTCCCCGCTATTTGATAGCAACATGAAAAATTGCCTTTATAAAACCGAACCCCACTCTACCATGCAGAGTTTCTTCCACCGCCCCCCCCCCCCCCCTCAGGAAATTGTTGTCTGCCCCCCCCCCCCCTTCCCGAAGATATCAAGTGCCTCCCCCCCCCTCGGAGAAAAACGTCTGGAAGAAACACAGCTACCATGTATCTACCTAAATTATATTGTAACTATCAAGTCCTTAAATTGGTATTACCCCTTGTCGTGAAAACAGGATGTTGAAATTTAAACAAAAAAAAACTTAAATGGAAATATACGTGTTACACAACAACGTTACATTCTTAAAGGGGATTTTTATTAACAAAAAAAAATATTTTAGGATATTAACCTTGTTATTTATATCTATAAATTCCGTGTAATTTTCTACTCGATATTTTTCTCCGTTTCCTGTCTGAGATGAAAATTTGGGGCTTAAAAATCAACTAAAGTAATCTGTTTAAAAAAAAAATTACAAACAGCATTTTAAAATGCGTTTAAGATTTTTATTGAGTAAATAATGTTATGGTTTCTGGCGTGCAAGCAGGGGACGATAACAGAGTATTGGATTATACAGGATGTTAAGGCTTGGTTTAACCAGGGTATACTGGTCACTGGATGTTAGACTTGGTTTAATCAGGATATAATGACCAATAAAGTTTAACCAACCTGTAATGACTAGGCCTTGGTTTAACAGGGTATAATGACCACTGGATGTTGGATTGGTTAAACCAGGATATAACGACCACTGGATGTCAGGGCTTGGTTTAACCAGGGTATAATGACCAATAAAGTTTAACCAACCTGTAATAACCAGGCCTTGGTTTAACCAGGGTATAATGACCACTGGATGTTAGGGCTTGGGTAAATAAGTAACAAATCCTCTTTAGGGGTAGCGATCAAATTTCGCAGATGAAGTAGAGTTCATATGTTTCTTGACCTCGGCATATGAAGGGAAGGTGTGGTCACTAGTCTTAACTTTCCCTGGACTTGGTTTAACCTGGTTTAACCAAGGCATAATGACCACTGAACACCTGGCTTTGGTTTAACTTGGTTTAACTAAGGTACAATGACTACTGAACACCTGGACTTGGTTTAACTCGGTTTAACCAGGCCACTATGATCCCGAATCGAATGGCTGTTTATTCATTCTATGAAGATCACTTTTCTGTGACGATTTGTGATGAAGAGAAATGGGAACTGACGGTAAAACAAAATCATTACGGAAGACTATTTAAGCGTCAATTTACTCAACCATTTAACTAGGAAACAACGGGTAACTCCACTGCATTGCGCACAACCGTTACTAAAAATAGACGGCTTGAAACAACACCGCAGGAACGAAAATAATCTCCACAGCAGATCTCTAGCGAGAAAAAATAGCAAATTATTTTCATGTAGCGAGAACGGAGATAGATCTACGTTGTTTTTTTTTAGGTCGAGTATAAATGCTATAAAGTATAAGGAAAATTGTTTCTTATTTAGCCGTACTCATATTAAGGCATATGAGTAGTTGGTGTTTAGATAAAAATGTGTATATCAAATTATTAGGGTTAAGTTTAAGTTTATAATTATGGGTAGAACTTAAGGTTTGGATTAGGGTTCGGTTTAAGTCGTAGTTTCAGATAAGGTTAGGGTTAACTCGGTTAAGTGTCAGATTTATTTTCAACAAATCATTACATATGTGTATTGCACGATTATCCGGTTAAAGAATAATTAGAATCAGTGTTTTAATTTAAATTCTTGTTTTATTTTGTACATTTTTCGACATAAAAAAACCCAATAAACTTTGTATAGTTGTAACATCGAGTAAGCAAAATTAAGCAGGTTGAGTCAGGTAAAGCAGAGTAATCTAATTAAAGTTTTACAGCAATAATAATAGATATCCCTAAATATGAGAAACAAATGATCGGTACCGGTTAAAACTGAGTACGCTCAAGTAAGTTCCATGTGGTCAATCTGACCAAAACTCGGGACATTACTTTTCTGCACCCCTCGGCAGGTAAGCACCTACTGCTACACGCTAGTCTAGAGGTTGGGGGTCGTGTGTTGAGTAGCCTAGCCTAGAGGACGAACCAGGTCTAGACAAAATCATTGGCACCATCCCTAATGGGTGATGACATTAGTGTTGGCTTCAGCTTGAGGGCGGGGGCGGAGTGGGTTGTGCTATGGCTGTATGTGCGAAAATAGAGATTTATTATTGGGTAAATGTTTGTAGGTAGTTATACGTGTACATAATGTATGTATCATTATTTTTCCTGTTCGTGCCCAAGACACATTGGTAAGATGAAGTAGTTCACCTGTTTCAATGACCTCAGATAGTGTTGTCAGCACTATGCCCAACCGCCTTTATTTCCCGTAACGTGGTTTAGGTATGCATTAGAAAAACTGGGTGGACTCAAGGACGTTCTACTGACTTGAACCCGGATTCGAACATTTTGGGTTCGCAGTCTAGTGCCCTGACGCTAGGCCACGGCCTAAAATTCGTATATAGCCTATAAATTTAATAGAAATATGCATTTCCAGTAGGATTATATATATATATATATATATATATATATATATATATATATATATATATATATATATATATATATATATATATATATATATATATGTGTGTGTGTCTGTGTGTCTATGTGTCTGTGTGTCTGTGTTTTTGTGTGTGTATCTACCTGTATATATTCACTTAAACATTCAACCTATTTTTGTGTTTATAATTGCCTTATCGCCTCATAAAAGAATCACGAGGATGTAGCTTTAAAAGGTGGCGGTGGGTTGTAGGGGTAGGGAGTAGGGGTGGGGAGTCGTCCATAAATGTCTCCTCGCTAGTGCCACATCTAACCACAAAAAAAAAAACTAGATCCGCTCGTTTAATAAATAACGTCACAATGTTCCAATACACCCAGTTTCATAAAGAACATAGTCTACCTAGTTGAAAATAAAAGGCTATCCCTTAGGCCTAATGGCAATGTTTCGTTACATAAGTGGACTCTCCCCCTCCCCCTCCACTGTAGCCCTAACCAAAGAATAACTTGACCCAATATGTCCAGTTAGGGAGCATTGACCCCATAATCACGTCCAGACAGACAGGAGCTTTAAGAACTGGTGGACAAGCAGGGGCAGGGGATTCGACGTGACACACCCTATCTCGTGACACGAGATACAACGTGACACATCATATTACGTGACACGAGATACGACGTGACACGAGATACGACGTGACACATCATATTACGTGACACGAGATACGGCGTTACACACCCTGTCACGTGACTCGAGATACGACGTGACCCACCCTGTCATGTGGAACTAGATATAGATTATATGTGACACGCCATGTGACTTGAGATATGGTGTGACACACCTTGTCACGTGACTCGATATACGACGTGACACTCCCTGTCACGTGAGATACAGTTTGACACACTGTGTCAAGGGAACCACAAAATGTTATCGCGTCTATCACCGCGACACGCCCACAAAATGGCCGTAAAATTTAAAAATAAACAGTTATGTGATGAGGCGTCTTAAAATAACGATAGCGTTACAGCGACAGGGTATGCGAGCACGTAACAACATTAATACAGCGCTGGCAGAGTTTCTTCCAGGCATCTCTTCGGGGGGGGGGGAGTCCACCGCCCCCGAACGAAATGGAATTTAAATATACAAAATATGTACTTTTAACATTGTCCGCTCCCCCTTCCCCCGAAAATTTCAAGTTCGTCCCTTCCCACCCCCCCCCCGGAGAAAAAAAAAGTCTGGAAGAAACCCTGGTCATTGACTTGGGTTGGGTTATTTAATTAAGGTCCAGCTTAAAAAAATAAATACTACAGCCTGACAAATAAATACCTGTATACGATACATATACGTAGAATTAAACACACACACATACATACACACACATGTACCCGCTCTGTCACGTGGCTCTTGAAATAGTTAGACACGCCCCATCACGTGACATAAGATACGGCCTGACACGCCCTGTCCCAAGAACCACAAAATGCTATCCCTGACATACATGACACGCCCAGCAACAGCCATTGAAACTTTCTAATAAACAAATTTGTGATGCTTAAAACAAATGGCGAAATATGGCATCACACTTTAGAGTAATGCTCTGAGCAATACAACTGACTAATATATATATATATATATATATATATATATATATATATATATATATATATATATATATATATATATATATATATATATATATATATATGTATATCTGATGTAATTTTTAAATTTGATAAAATGTGTGAACATTTGGTTAGAATAATGGTTATTTTCTTTTGGATGGTGTGGACGAGTACGTGTGCATTTGTGTTTGGAAGTGAAGTCATTGTCAGTGGGGTAGAATAAATCTATTAGATTGGGGGGGGGGGGAGATTATTAGTGCATGACGCGATTTATACTGCTGACCACACCAACCCTTCAAATGCCGAGGTCAATAAACATACGAACTCTACTCCATTTTCCCTTTTAGATCGTTATGTCTGAAACGTAAACTCTACTTTTATGACTTTATTGTTTTATAGATGCCCCCCCCCCCTCTATTGCGACTAGTCTTCATCCAATACCTAACACGTCCCAGGCAGTGTTCAGTACTTTATTTCTTCTTGTTTTCATACATTACACAGTGCTGTCCTATTCGCTGATCTCTACCAAAAAGCCCCGACAATCGTTCACTCCAGCTTTTATACCCTAATTCGAACTTGGGATAACAATACATAAACACCCCGGGGTTAACTCAACTCGCATCGTACTCTCCCCTACGTTCGAGAGCAGTGGCGTAGGCAGGGGGGGGGGTGGGTGGGTGGGTTGGGGGGGTCCACTCCCCATAGACCCCTCGGTATATATATATATATATATATATATATATATATATATATATATATATATATATATATATATATATATATATATATATATATATATATATATATATATATATATATATATATAAAGTATGAGGGGGGGTGCAAATCGAATGTTTAAGGGGGTGGGGTGGGGTGTGCAAATCAAAAGTCTGAAGGGGGTGAAAATCGAAAGCTTGTCCCGGGTAAAAATTGGACCCCCCCCCCATTGAGACGATCCTGGCTACGCCACTGTTCGAGAGTATTCTAACCTAATCAAACATACAAATGACCCGGATAACCCACCCCTCCACCAACTCTTCATATGCCGAGGTCAAGAAACATATGGACTCTACTTCATCTGCCCTTTGGATCGTTAAGTCTGAAACGGGAACTCAACTTTCATGACGTGTTTATGACCCCCACCCCTCTATCAACAAAAACTGGAGCAGACTTAAACAAATCTTGCCGCTTATAGCCGCAATTGCTGCCGATCTATTTTTTTTCTAACTCGAACGTCTGCCAATGGAAACAAACTGAAGACAATATCGCAGCATTCGGACTTGATTCTAAAAATAAAACTCAATAGGACCACACATGATCAGCATTAGAAACAGTGTTTCTTTCAGACTTTTTTCTCTGAGGGCGACTTGAAACTTTCGGGGGATGGGGGGGGGGGGCTGGAAGGGGGGGAATGAGAATAAATTTTTCGTTGGGGGTGGGCGGACACTGGTAAAAGTATATATTTTCTATAAAATTATATTTTTTTGGTAGGGGGGGGGGGGGTTGGAAGGTGGTAGACCTGCTTCAGAGGCATTGCCCCCTTTCCCCCCCCCCCCCCCAATCACAAAGAGATGCTTGAAAGAAACACTGATTAAAAACTATTTAAAAAAAAACCAACAACCGACCCCAGTCACGTGATGAGGGTAGCCAGCACGGGTAGACTGGGCCACCGGGGTATCGGGAAAAAATTCCTGGTGGGCCGCCATGAATCATGCCGCGGTAGGTTTATTTGTGCTTTGAAATTGGATTATAGACCATTTAGCTCAGTTTTAAAAAGTTGCTTATCCTATAGCCTTTATTGCAGTGAGTCTTTAGACATGCTTATAAGTTCGTGCAATGCATTCAGGAGGGTTTTTTTAATGTATTAAAGTAAATGCTTACTTCGAGATGTCTATAAATGACGTCACCTTTTTTGTGCTGATTTTTAACCCCCCCCCCTTCCCTGTCAAACATCGTCACAAAAAGACAGACCACCATATAATGACGTAACACTTTTACAACCCCCTCAAAATTGCAGTTGCATTTTTTTTTAACGTCGACGCTTTTCTAAAATTTTGAATGAGCTCAGATAGCATTGAATACAGTAATACATTTCTATTACAATTTACAATGCTGTTTTTTTTTTAAAATGCAAATTAACGTTTAAAATTCAGTTCCTAACTTTACGTTTTTAAACAGAAAAAGGAGTCGGCGTGGTTGAGTCGGTAAAGCTCATGGTTGCTAAACCGAAAAGTCTCGAGTTCGAACCCCCGGGCAAATGAGGCTCGTTAACTGGGGACAGCCACTCTTCCAGAAGAGACAACCTCCAATATCAAACAACTGCTGCCTTGTAGTTTGTTCTTGGTTGGACAAAGGCTATGGAAGCAAATCGAAACAGAAAAGCAGGCTGAAATCGGAGTCAATGGCCTCAATGGTACATAACCAGTTGTCACGTATCCTTAATTTGTGATGGAGGCTTGGTCGAGTCGGCAAAAGCTCATGGTTGATAAATTCGAAAAAAGTCTCGAGTTCAAACCCTCTGGCGAATATGGCTTCCAACACTAAAAATTAAGAACGAAGAAGAAGAAACAGAAAAAGTGCGACTTCACTTCACACAATTTTACACCCCCGACCGCTCATCACACTTACACAAAATCACATACTCATTGCTATAAAGTGAACATACGGCTCTCTTCAGATAGGCATACCCCCACATTGGTCTTGCTAGTATCGACTACACAACTTTTTTTTCCAGTACATACTTAATCTTATTCTATTGCTAAGTCTTATCTTACCACTATTTCTAAGTCTTATCTTACCCTAATAGCTAAGTCTTATCTTACCCCTATTGCTAAGTCTTAACCGTTATTCTATTCTTATTGGTGATCAATAATAATAAATAAGAAGTATACACTCACTTTTATGTGACAGTGCATCGTCAAAAAAAAAATAATAATGAAAAAAAAAGATTAAAAAAAACCAAGAATATTTTTTTGCTATGTAGGACAGATACGTTTTAAGCGTCAAGAGTTATCGTTCCTGGCGTACTTTGTGTGTTTTAAAGAACCAAAACATCAAATAGAGAATTCTCATCTGATCTGTGGCTCCCATCATCATTTGGCAGCCAGCCATCCTTTTATCACCTCATGTTTCGTTACTTTGTCCTTGTCAGCGACTACATAGCTCATCTCAAACCAAGGGTCGATAACCTTTAGTTTTTTTTTTTAAAAAAAGTTTAAACAAAGAGTTATTCCGTGCATTATTTCTTGCAAAAAAAAAAAAAAAAAAAAAAAAAAAAAAAAAAAAAAAAAAAACCCAATAGAAAAGAATAAAAAAAAAGTATGTTCTTTTTTTCCGTTGGCCCTCAAAATTGTAGTAGAAAATTAAAACTAATTTTCTTTAATCTGACATTCATGGTTAATCTCCCTGCAGGTATTTTTTTCGGTCCTGAAACTCAGGGTTACCGTTCCTGCTGTTTCCCTCTAGCTCTCACATTCAGGATTACCGTTCCTTTAGACCTGATACTCAGGGTTACTGTTCTTGCCGTTTTTTGTTTAGATTTGACAGTCATGGTTACCGTTACTGCTGTTTCCCTTTAGACCTGACAGGGTTAACGTCCCTTTAGACCTGAACTCAAGGTTATCGTCCCTTTAGACCTGACCTCAAGGTTGTCGTCCCTTTAGACCTGACATTGCGGGGTACCGTCCCTTTAGACCTGACAGAGTTACTGTCCCTTTAGACCTGACAGGGTTACCGTCCCTTTAGACCTGATCCTAAGGGTTACTGTCCCTTTAGACCTGACAGGGATACCTTCCCTTTAGACCTGACAGAGTTACCGTTCCTGTAGTGTTGGCAAAGCGTAACTCTTTCCATGACCTATTCTCTAACGACGCCACGTGTCATAACAAAGTAAATAATAAATTGTAATCGACAGCATCATCAAACGCTGTAGATACATCTGTGGAAACACCGACGACTTCATGTCTTCTGTTATTATGTCGTGCCTTCAACCCGGTTTTTTAAAAAAAACCTTGTTTATACACCAATTAATTAAAAAAAAACAACATTTTTCTTAAAACATACATTAACAGATTAGGCAAGAATCAGCTAAAGTATTACCTTACAAATTTTACTTGTAATGCGTACTGTTTTACTGCGTAATCTCTAACGAAATCCGTACAAAACAAAATTTTTAATCACCAACGTCTGAGGCTTATATTTGAGGGGCTGACAAAATATAAAGGAGGGAGGGCGGAGAGTCATAAAACTATTTAAAACAGGAGGAGCAGAAGACGTTACTTATACTATAATTAATTAGTCGACATGTCGCGTGACGCCCCTTAATTGCCCGTGACAAAGGTGTTTGTGAATCAGTTCTTATTAAACCATTTCCGTTTTCCAATTTTTTTTTTGTAAGTGAAAGACCTAATTAACTTAATTAACGAAGAAAAGTAGGCTGCGTATTTTTTTTTCCGCAAAACAAGCCAAACAAAATATAATTTGGCTATGTTTCTCTACTAATGTATCCGCATAACAGACAATTGCTGAAATACATGGTTACCTGGCTATACACAGTGGCGCCCCCTACAGAGACAGGGGCAGAGTCCATTTTACCTCCCAACATCTGTTGGTCTTATTTTAGGATATCCAATGGCTAGGTTCTGGCGTTATGCAAACATGGAAGGACAGAGAGGTATTTGGGGAAGTAAAGTCCAACCAGGGGCATGGCGTGGTTGAATGGTAGTGTTATGGATTCCAAGCCTTTCTTTCTTCTTCTTCGTTATTAATTTTAGTGTTGGAAAGAGATTCCTTACAACACAATTAAGGATACGTGTCAACTGGTTATGCACCTTTTAGGCCGTTGACTCCGATTTCAGCCTGCTTTTCTTTTTGGTTTTGCTTCCATAGCCTTTGTCCAATCAAGAACAAACTACAAGGCAGCAGTTGTTTGATTTTGGAGTTGTCTCTCCTAAAAGAGTGGCTGTCCCAGCTATTGATCCTCATTTGCCCTGAGGTTCGAACTCGAGACTTTCCGGTTAAGCATACGTGAGGCTTAACATTTTAACACGAGTCTTAAGAAAAACAGATTTCAACGGACACGACCACGCCGACCTCCCATAGAGCATACAAAAGTCTCGAGTTCGAATCCGGGTTCAAGTCCGTAGAACGTACCTGAGTCAACCCAGCTCTAATGGTTACCTAACTCACGTTAGGGAATGTAAAGGCGGCTGCGTAGAGCTGACCACACAATCCCTTCATATACCGAGGTCACAGACAGGTGAACTTTACTTCATTTGCCCTATAGACCGTTATATTCGAGAGATAACTTCACTGACTTGTTTATATTTCTCTCCTCTCCAGGTAACATGCACACGGTAATGGATGACGTCATCTGCACGTGCCTGACGCGCGTGTACGCTGACCACGCCGCGCGCACTGACCGGCTGACCTGCCGGCTGGAGCACGCCCTGCCCATCCGGCACAGCTTCTTCCGGCTCAAGCGGGTACCGCACTTCCAGTCACGTGATGACCTTCACAGCGAGCACACGCCCGCTTACCTCCCCATTTACAGGTAAAATCTGTCGAGCACACGCCCGCTTACCGCCCCATTTACAGGTAAAATATGTCGAGCACACGCCCGCTTACCTCCCCATTTACAGGTAAAATATGTCCAGCACACGCCCGCTTACCTCCCCATTTACAGGTAAAATATGTCCAGCACACGCCCGCTTACCTCCCCATTTACAGGTAAAATATGTCGAGCACACGCCCGCTTACCTCCCCATTTACAGGTAAAATATGTCCAGCACACGCCCGCTTACCTCCCCATTTACAAGTAAAATCTGTCGAGCACACGCCCGCTTACCTCCCCATTCACAGGTAAAATCGGTCGAGCACACGCCCGCTTACCTCCCCATTTACAGGTAAAATCTGTTTGGCACACCCAGAATTTCTTCCACTCTACCCCCCCCCCCCCCCGAACGAAATGAAATTTATATAGAAAATATATACTTTTAACAGTGTCCGCCACCTCTAAAAAAGTCTACCGCCCCCCCCCCTCTAAAATTTCAAGTGCTACCCCCCGAGAAAAAAGTCTGAAAGAAACACTGAGCATACGCCCGCTTACCTCCCCATTTACAGGAAAAAATCTGTCTAGCACACCCAGAGTTTCTTCTAGTCTACCGCCCCCCCCCCCTCGAACGAAATGAAATTTATATAGAAAATATATACTTTCAACAGTGTCCGCCACCCCTAAAAAAAGTCTACCCCCCCCCCCCTAAAATTTCAAGTGCCCCCCCCCCCCCCGGAGAAAAAAGTCTGAAAGAAACACTGAGCACACGCCCGCTTACCTCCCCATTTACAGGTAAAATCGCGCACATTTGTACAGGTAACTCTTCACCTCTCACCTGTAACTTTGATTTCCTCTCAGACCTGCTCGTGCTTACATCACTGTTTCCCAATTTCTGTAAGCATGTTTACTTAGGTCATTGAGTGTATGTAAACATCTTGAATTACAAAATGATTTTCACGAACACGATCGTTAATAAATATTATGATTGTGAAAAAAATTGTTACGGGAATTTCCGTATTGGTAGCCTACTTTCATTACGAGTTATGCGACACCTCCCATGGTGTTCACATAGATTACAACAGAAAGTCCTAGACTTGATCTTTCTTAGAAGATACAATTACAGACATTTACTTTTTCACGTTTTAATTGTAGTAAGAAGCTACACACGAAGACACTGCAGTTTTAACAATACTTAAGAAAAGTTGATTTAAAAAAAATAATTTTTAAGCAAACTGATTTTTCGTTTTGAATCATTTTAGTGTAGCAAAGTAATGCATTTACTAATATACGTGAAATAAAATAAAAAAAAAATAAAAATCGTATTACACCCCCCATGCTAGTTTTTCGAGCACTATTCATCGTAATAAATCGAGCCTTACATAGGGATAGCGTCACTAGAAACTTTCTCAAGGGAGGAGGGGAGGGGGGCGGACTAAAATTTCACGGGGGATGTACACTGGTAAAAGTAAATATTTTCAATATAAATTCTATTTTGTTAGGGTGGGGGGGGGGGTGTACCTCCGAAGAGATGCTTGAAAGAAACACTGTACAGTAGAACGAAACTCTCTAGGATTAAAATAATGTGTGAACAAAATTACGCACTGATTTGAAACCTTTTATAGCTGCCTTAACTTCTTAGGCCTATCTAAAGTGTCATACTTATTCAGCGTTTTATTATCTCTCGATCTGTCTCTCTCTCTAGGCTAGAGAACGCCTCGCTGGAGAGCCTCTCCCAGAAAAGCAAAGCCGGCTGCCGGAGAGTCCTGATCGAGGGCGACCTGGGCACGGGCAAGACCCTGGTCTGCCAGCGCCTGTTGCACGAGTGGGCCAAGGCCATGCAGTTCTTCCGGCACGTCAACATCGACAAGGCCTACATCAGGGAGGGGGAGGGGGAGAAAAGCACGGGTCATCAACGGCAGGCCCGCGGGGATGGAGGGGGCGGGAAGAACCCGGCTGACCCGGGGGAGGAGAACGACGAGGAGGCGGACGGGGATATCCGGCGTCCGCGCCGGCAGTGGAATTTGGAGGCGTTCGGTGCCTCGTCTTCAGAGCACGCCGCGGGTCAGAGGTTAACCGCAGGGGTCAAGGTTACCGTGAGTAAAAGTAAAAGCCACGACGATGCGTTGAGTAAAAACTGTGACGTCAAGGAGAACGATTCAACCGGAAGTGACGCGAATTCCGCTAACGGAAACCACCGATCTCGGAAAGCTCTTTTCGTGGAGCAGCAGGAAAAAGAGCAGAGCAGGAGGGCGGCGGGCGGGAACGGCTCATCGAGGTCAAGGTCAAACGGGAGAATGCGAAAGGGGAGCCGGAGCCGAAGCAGCGGCGATGCTGAGAAAGACAGCGTCACCAGGAAACGGGAGAAAGCCATCTGCGACGGCATCCCTCAGAAGTACCTCTCCCTCCTCAACATCGGCTCGCCCGGGGAGGGGGCGTTCGAGTCCCCGAACCGGATGAAAGGCCCGTTCCGGGAACCGCGGCGCCAGCGGCCGTCACGGCTGACCAGCAACCTGACGGACTACAAGGCCATGATCTACGTGCCGTGCGTGCGCATGTCCCTGGCGGAGATCCTCACCAAATGCAACAACTCCCGCGTCCGGCATTACTACGTGGCGGCGTCCGTCTTGCTGGACCTTCTGGTTCTGAGCGACGTCCAGCATCAGACGATCTCCTTCGACGCGGCGTACCACTGGGTGCTGACCAACCGTGAAGACATCTGCATCATCTTCGACAACATCGACGGCTCCGACGCCTGGCAGAGGCTGATCACCGACGCCTTCCACGACAAAGACGGGTTTGGTAAAATGATAGTGGCCGCTACCCCGGGGCGGATCTCAAAACGTGACGTCGACACCCTATTTTACTGTTACGGACTAGCCAGCGAGTACAGCAACAAGACTTTACTCTCCAGACTAAGAACGGAAGCGCCGAACGTCGTGGATCGAATCTCATTCCTACTGAGTTCCAACCACATTCAAGAACTGTTGTGTAACCCGTTAAGTTTATCCTTGCTGACGGCGTACTTCAGAAGTGTCAAGGACGAAGATGATATCCCGGAACACCTCTCGGAACTGTTGGAGATTTTGATACACCACGCTATGGCGCATGAGACGAACACTGTCCAAAACATCACAAAAGGACGACGGACGAGATTCTCCCTACAAGGCGTCTGCGAGACGGTTGCCTTCGAATGTTTAGAAAACGACACGAACTATTTCTCCAAGCAGAAATTCCCCAAACAGTTTTGGGTCCGGCATTTGTGCGACTGTCGTGTTCTTCACGAGGTTCACGAAATTGCGAATTTCGCGTCCATTCACGACAGACCAGTGTCGCCCATCGTCAACCCCGCCATCACCCCCGACAGCGACTCCGTACACAGCAGCGCGTCCTCCAGTTTTGAGATCAACTTCCACACAGACCTCACCTCCAGCACTCAAAACCTCGCCGAACAAGACAACGAAGCGTCTCCTAGCAACCGCGTTGACTCAACCGGAAACACACGACTGCAAGTACCCACAATCCACACCGCGGGAGACCCGTCGAAAAAAATCGCCGACCGTCCGAAATTTTTATCCATCGATACGAAAAAATCCCCAACGAAGATGGTGCAAACTACACAAGCAAGCGGTGAGATCGTCTCTTTCACAAGTCGATGTATCCGGGATTTTCTGGCATCGAAGAGGGTGTGTCGGTACCTAATGTCAGACCGGGACTGCGAGGGTTTCATCCAGAGGCTGATCGCCAAGCCTCAGTTCTACCCCGTCCTGCGTCTGACCGTCCGGAGCCTCTACATCCTTGACCGCTCGGACCTCATCCTCAACCTTCTCGACATGCTACTCACGTCTCAAGAACTCAACGCCCAGATTCCTTTTGGGCTCAACGCCTCTTCTCCACCTCGCGGCCCGTCCCCTCCTAATTTCGGAGACACGGTGATCCGGGTTCGAGTCCCGCACAAGTACAGAATCTCCAATTCGGACTGTCCGTTTAGGGCGAAGAAAGAAGACTTGAAACAAAGACGGTCGTCCACGTCCATCTTGGGCACGTGTTTTGAGGGGCCGCCTTCTTTAAGTTCTTCCCCAGGATTCAGTCGTCTGCTGAACAACACGTCAATGCTGAGTCCCTTCACGATCCCGCCTTCTCCAGAGGCAACTAGAGGGTAAGATTTGACATAGTTAAATCATAGTGAAATAATAGACCTTGGGGATGATCTTAGAAACCGATGTACGATAATAGACTATTCCATTATGGTTAGAAATTAGGGTTAGGGGTATGGTAGGACCAGGGTTTGGGTTAGTGACAGGGTGAGCATTGACATTAGCCAGCCAAGTGTGTATTTAGTTAACTACCAGTAACCTAACACCCCTTTTTTAAAGAAGATTCTATTATCGGACACAAGTATAAAAATTCCCCCAAACAACTTGGTCCTAATGTAAAAACAATTACAACAACCAGAGCATACTTTACGATCTCAATAAATAAACATTAAAAATATAATTGCGTTTCGACACAACTACATAACAATACACATTTACAGGGAGTCAATTAAAACAATAAAACCGCATATTTATGTTTACCTTTAGATCATTAATTATTTGTTTTTCAACACAAACATGTAGGTCCTTTGTTCCTTTAATTTTTATTTCAGTTTTTGTGCTCTAATATTGTTTCTGTAATATTAAAGGAGTTTAAACAGACTGGTCTAAAGGTTAAAAAAATGTTTGTACCCAACCTGATGTTTCTTATCCAAAATATTCAAATGTTCTAAATACTTGTCCAAATGTTCCATACACTTGTCCAAATGTTCCATATACTTGTCCAAATGTTCCATATACTTATCCAAAAGTTCCAGCAACTGACACTTGTTCCACTGTTGCAGGTACCTCGAGGACTTCAAGGAAGCGCTCATCTGGCTGGCAGAGACTGACAACAGCGAGCCGTACATCGGCGCCGTGTCCAACCGCTTCCCCGACACGCTGGTCATCTCCTACCAGGACTGCCCCTCGGAGACCATCGACCACTTCATCTGCCTGACCATGCGCAGCAGCCCTGTCGTCCGGGAGGTTGTGCTGTATATGAGCGGGTTCTACGCCCAGTGGGACCTAGGCCTGCGTTTAGCTGAAGCGTTGCAAGAGCTTAAAAATTTAACAGTGCTGCGGATAAGTATGAAGTGTGTGGTGGAAACGACGTTTTTGGTGGATTTTATATGCGAGTGTTTTGAGAGGAACGACCATATTGAAACTCTCTGTCTAGAAGGGCCGATGAACGTAGCGGAGAATCTCACCCCCGCTGAGCACAAGCGGGTTTTCAACACCTTCCATGAGCAGCGAGGGTTGAAGACGCTGGTTCTCGACCACTTCAGCTACCACCATAGGATCAGCTACATTTTAAGCTGCTGGCCCAACGTCATCACCGGTCTGCAGATCAAGCGCTCCAACGTCGACAGCGTGGCGGAGAGAATCAACGAGAAGATTTCCAGGTGTCCGGCGCTCGCGTCCTTGACCTTAGAGAACTGTTTCGTCCCGACGTATTGTCTGTTCTCTATCGTCAGCCATATTGCCCAACACGCCCCCGTGTTAAACATCGTCACCATCGAACTAACTCTTCTTTCATCGGCGAGAAAGTTTAGCAAAAACGACGCTAAAAAAACTTACTTCCGGCCAGCCTTGACCTATGACGTCTGCGTCGAACTAGCAAATATTGTTAAGAACTCCACAAGTCTCAAAAACCTTCTGCTCAGTTATAATGGGCTGACAGACGACAAAGCGAAAGTACTCTTGCGTTCTACTGTCGAAAGCCGATCGCTCGCCTCCCTTGATCTCACGGGAAACCTCATAGGCAATGACGTAGAGGAAGACGTCATTCTGTTGTTGAGCAAAGCCAACCAATTGAAATCCTTGTTACTTGGCGACAACAACATCACGAAAGAAACAAGGAGCGCCATCATTCGGGGATCTCTAAGTCGACATGACCTACGGCTAAGCCTCTAACATAAAAAAAAATTGTTTCATGTTAACAAATGCAAATCGATAAATTTTATTTATCAGGATATACTCTAAAAATATACTATTACCTTATATTAGTTCTCGTTGCTTAAAAAAACAACATTTGGTTTGTTCTTAAAGAGGGGTTTCCTTCTACCTCTTTTGTCCAAAAAAAAAAAAAGGGGGGGGGGGGGTCCATGGTTAAAGTATATATTTTCTCTAAAAACAATTTCTCTTCTATTGGGACAGGTGTGAAAGGGGGTGGGGAATGTGTATACGAGCTCCATTAAGTAGTGGTGCTTGAAAAAACAAACTGTTTAACAGATCAAATTTTAAATTTACACATTTTAACACATATATAGGCCTATTTGAAAACTGTCAACTGTATGTGTTGAATTCGGTGTGTGGAGTTTAGTATATTGGCAATGGTGGAATCATGCCTATCATTTCCTATTGTTGCTGATTGTAAGGTATAACAACGAGCAGTG
Source organism: Physella acuta (assembly GCF_028476545.2). Classification (NCBI taxonomy): domain Eukaryota; kingdom Metazoa; phylum Mollusca; class Gastropoda; family Physidae; genus Physella; species Physella acuta. The sequence goes on from NW_026731783.1 coordinate 53,460, forward strand.
GATATAACGGTTATATATTTTAAGCTCATGAGTTGGAGGGGTGGGAGCAGGAATGAAACAGAATAATTAATCGCAGCATTGACAGTCATCTTCTCTTCTGTATGAAGTAAGATTTAAACATGGACCACAAACAAAAATTACTACAAACCAAGAAACGAAACAAAAATATTTAACGATTCAGTGTTTAGATTATCAGAAGGTAAATGATAGTAACAAAATGGTAGCACGTTTTAAAGAGGCATGAGAGAATCTAGGACCATATAGTGGGGGAGAGAGGTGTGTGGGGGGATGTTTGTGGGGTGGGGTTTTAATGTACATTGCATAAACTGACAATACATGACTATCATTAGAAAAAATTATTGTGCCTTTAAAAACAAAGCCTTTTGATATCATAATATAAGCATAACAAATAAAATAAACAAAACACAACCAGCTTCAACAAAAATGTTGAAAAATGTGAGAAAAAATTAGAACAGAAAATGTTGTGAAAAAACATTAATTTTGTTTTAAAAATACAAATGCAATCATAGTATTAACGGAAAGTGCAGTTTTATCTAACAAATACGATTGAAACATCATTCACAAGTTAACATATATTTGACTTTTCGAGCAAAGGTTTTTTTCACAAAAAAAATATAATAAAGACTAAAAAAGAACAACAAAAAACAAGTCATTTGTGTACTTTCATGGAATAAGTAGTATTTTCGTTAAAAAAGTGTGTTTGCTTATCATTGATTTTTAAAACCAAAGCATTTTATTGTGATATAATTATTCTTACTTGTGTATATTATTGATAAAAAATAAGTTTTAGAAATAAACAAAAAAATACTGCACTGCATTAAGAGTTATTTTTACCGCTGTTTGTAGATAAACAATTTGTATTTGTGCGTGTATAGGAGACTTTTTAAAAATATAAGTGTGTATAGGCCTACATGTGTTTTGTGAGTTTTGTGAATTTGTTATGTGCTAAATTTTCCGGGTGGGGGCGGATCGGGGGGGGGGGGGGGGGAAAGGGGGAGACTTTCTTCTCCGCCCCCCCCCCCCCTTTTTTTTTACAAGAGATGCCTGAAAGAAACTCTAATCGCGGATCATTGCGGATGATAGATTTATTTAGGAAGGTTAGCTGGATGCGCATATGAAACTGGCGGGGTTTGGTACCTCCAAAACGTTAAGAACCACTGTATTACACACATTTTGGGAATATTAAACACAATTATGACAATCTCTTTATTTTAAAGAGAAACGCTTAAAATGTGTATTAATAAAAATCGCAAATTTTAAGTTAAAGTAGATTATTAACCCAAAAAGACACATTATTATATCCATCCAACCATGACAACCAACTAGCAACATCACAAGACAGGCATTAGATTGGAATCCCCAAAGAAAGAGGAAAGTAGGTAGGCCAAAACATATCTATATGGAAAAGGTCAGCTGTCAATGAAGCAGAAGCAGCCGGAATGACGTGGGCCCAACTTGGAGGAATCGCCCAGAAACGATGGAGAGGTGTGCAGAGTTTCTTCCAGGCATCTCTTCGGGTGCGCTCCCCCCCCCCCCCACACACACACCGAAGAAAGTCTACCGCCCCTCACGAACGAAATGGAATTTATATAGAAAACATATACTTTTACCAGAGTCCGCCTCCCCCCACGGAAAATGTTGTCCGCCCCCCCCCCCCCCCCCCGGAAATATCGAGTGCCCCCCCCTCCCCCCACCCTGGAGAAAAAGGTCTGGAAGAAACACTGGAGGTGTGGTTTCTTCCCTAGGCTCCAGGAGGGGTCCACAGGAATGTTAATGATGACGAGGAACCATAACAAACTGCAGACACTTTGAGACAAGGAGACTAAATTAATGTACTCAGTATTACATTACCCCATTTAGGCTATTCCATTTGCTACAAAAGAACGAAAGGATAAATCAAACCAATATCTCTATACCTTTTTGTGCACAATCTTGAGACAAGTAAAAATCAACCCGAAAATAACATGCCCAATCAGAAGGTTATGCGGTTTAATCTGTATGAGATAGGAAGTACCCAGTGCCGGCGCCAGCGTATTTAGCACCCTAGGCAAAACTTATTATAAGCGCCCCCCACCCCCCCCCCCCCAATTTTTTTCCTGCCCCCGTTTTATCAGAGGCGTAGCGACCCTTCCCGGCGCCTGGGGAAAAACTTTCGATTTGCACCCCCCCCCCCCTCAAATTTTCGATTTGCACCCCCCTCAAACTTTCGATTTGCACCCCCCTCAAACTTTCGATTTGCAACCCCCCCCCCCCCCCCCTCAAACTTTCAATTTGTTTTTCCAACCCATTTTGGCGCCATACGGACAGCGCCCGCGGCGACGGCCTAGTTCGCCTTATAGGTAGCGCCGGCCCTGGTAGTACCTAATATAACCTAGGCTCCATTTTTTTTGCTTTAACGATATGGGAATGGAAAACCACTGTATCAGGCAGGATTACTTTCATGCATTTTTCTACGGGGGGGGGGGTCCACTTTTCATGAAGAGGGAGTAGGGTGCGGGCAATTGTGAAACAAATATTTTCTGTACAAAATTATGTTATTTTTTTCCATTTGGGCCTAAGGGCGGTGGTGATGCTCTGATGGTGGGGGGGGGGGGGGGGATCCTCCGGAGAAAATGCATGGAAGAAACCCTGGTATCTTTTATAAACACTCGACTCAGAAATCTTTGCATCAGCTGGCTCAGTGTCATAACAATGCAGATCTTGGGCAGCTAACAGCCTAAGGAACTAATGTCGTCGAAGAAGATTATTTTTCCGAGAGAAAATAACGATGGAATCGGACGACAAGCCTAGAAAAAAAGACCATCCTTGCCTCAAAAACCCAAGATCATTCATTTTTAATTCAAATTTGTTTTGGTTCTTTTTTTCCCGAATTTTAAAACTCTTTCAAAAACAGTACAAAGTTAAGATAATCCCGAAATCGCAGCTGACGACCAAAACATTGTATTGCTTGGATATCAAACAGTTTTATGACCTGTAGTCTGTAGTCTCATAATATGTATTAGATTTGTTTAAAAAATAGGTTATTTTCTATTTATATATAGAATAGCTTCTAGATCTATTTTCTGAAAAATGTCTATCGAACAATTCGTTAATAAAACTTTAGAACTTATCGACAAAGAGAGAGATGCCGAAATTGAGGAAACGCAGTAAGTTATTTTTTTCATGTTTGTTTTAGTTTTGTTAGTTCTGTTAGTTCATCAAGTTAACAAGGAATTAATTGAATTATTTATATAGTTTAGTGTAAACAATATAGAGGCCTAGATCTAGAAGACAACTAAGTAGGTACTTCTTTACTGACATATATATTGTCAAGTTCTGTTAGTTGGTGACGAGTGGTGGTGTCAATTTAATTTTGAGAATAGAATGAAGAATGCAGTTGTGTGTTTTTGAGTTTGAGTGTTTACAGTTCACCACAAATATTTGGCAATATTTGGGTTGGGGAGGAATAATGTGGCTTTATTTTTTTTTTAAATTTGTAATGTTCAGTACACCTGTGAGTTTACCACAAATCCGAGTTGTCGTAAATTTTTCCCTGCTGCTGTGAATTTTTTATCTTTGTCAAATCTGTATACATTATTATATACTAGATCTAGATCTATATAAGGCATAAGGCATGAAAATGAGGGTAGATGACCTATTTTAGTATGATGGTTTGTTTCACTGTCAATCCTGTTGAGACCAGTAGGTTAGGCTAACTCTATTAATGTCTACAAATTTATTATTTAAATTTCATCTAGGCCCTAAATATCTAAATAAATTATTAGCAAATTGATTTTAGTTATAATAATCTAGACCAAGTTATAACAAAAAAAAAGATTGAATATTAAATATTATAAATTATAAACTCCAGGTATTTAACTGAAAAGTTATCTGCTAAAGAATTAGAACGCAGAGGAGTTTGCCTGTTAAAACTTCAAATAAAAGCACGAAGGTCTGGTTTGTATGGCCGCATGGTTGCAGTCTTTGAACCACAACTAAAACATGGAGCAGTGAAAAACTCTAAACCGGAGCTTTCATCTCACAACTTATCACCAGGTATGATATGGTAATATGAAAACACATCTGATCATTTTGTAGTAAGATTTGTTTGTGTAAGATACTAATTAATACAACTCATCTGTGCACAATTTTCATGCTGAAAAATGAAAATAAAATATTCTTAAACAAATGCTCTTAGACACATTTATATTTTGCAATGTATTTACCCATGTTTCTGTACTATGAAAAATTATATGTGGTTTAAAAAAAACCTAAGAAAAAAAAGTTAGAATTTGGCAATAATAATTAGTGTATATAATACTTACTTACACAATTTAGGCAAAATTTATTAACATTTAAAATGTTAATGTCCAGGTGATATTGTTGGTGTGGGGTTGATGAAAAGTGAAGCCACTGACAAACCCTTGGCCACTGGCATTGTTTCACAAGTGACCAGCTCCAACATCTCCATAGCTTTTGATGAGTCTCAGGATATTTTTGAGCTTGATGATGATGCGCTGTATAAACTAACAAAGCTAGCCAATGATGTTACATACCGCCGCTTGAAAACGTGAGTGTTTATAGTCTTTTTCTCTCTCAGATTTTTTTTACATTGAAAGAAAATAAAACAAAGACAAAGTGGATTTGTTGAGATTAAAAAATATCTTAACCAATTTTTAATTAAATGTATACCCTCATCATTGCTAGATTTTTATTTACAAAGCAGTGCTGTTTTTAAATTGCTATCAGGCTTATAAAATAAACAGTTACTATTAAATAAAATCATGAACTGTATTTTGCTATTTGTCTGTTTTCTAGTACATTGAAAGACCTGGCCAAATATAGAGGGGGACCAGCACAGAGACTTGTGGATACTTTTTTCTGTATTGAAGAGGTTTCAGCACCCAGTGGGGAATTTCGTGAGTAGACTTAGCATTATTTGCAAATTTGATATACTTGTTTTTTTTTATCAAAGTAAAATAAATTTCTAGCCCTTACATTCAATAGATCAGATAAAGTTGATCTACTACTGTGTCCACATTAAATGAACTCTTTATGTAGCCAGTAAGCTGCACAGCCATTCGTATCTTCTCAACCGTGGCTGCTCAGGAATATCCTAAAGGCTTAATTAGAAAAAACTGCAATCCTTTTTTTAAAATAAATAGTACAAGATGATAAACTACATACATTTTTGCTGTAATTTGTTTTAAAATAATGTATTATCCTCAATTACTATTTTATGCACAGTATTTTCGTGTAGTTTATTCTAACTAAATTTTATTTTTAACTATTCTATATTCTATATTCTATTTTTAACGAAGAAATTTTGTTCAACAAAAAAAAAAAAAGAAAAATAATTATTTATACAATTTTTTAAAATTTTTGTTTCAAAAAATCCATTTAGTTATTGTTCATGGCACCTCAAAATCAAGATTCAACATTAATATTCACAATATAACTCATACCCCATCATAAAATGCTCAGAAATATTAACAATTCTATATTTAGCCATAAGTTTTGTGAATGAAAATCTGGATGAGTCTCAGCGAGATGCTGTCAAGTTTGCCCTGACTCAACGAGAAGTTGCTATCATACATGGCCCACCTGGTACTGGCAAGACAACAACTGTGGTGGAGTTGATCATTCAGGCAGTGAGGCAAGGGTTAAAGGTCAGTGTGTTATATGATTTAAGTTGATCATTCAGGCAGTGAGACAAGGGTTAAAGGTCAGTATGTTATATATAAGTTGACCTTTCAAACAATGAGACAAGGGTTAAAGGTCAGTGTGTTAAAATATAAGTAAATCAAATAAGGCAGTGCTACAAGGGGTAAAGGTCTGTTTGTTATATAGGTTGATCATTCAGGCATTGAGACAAGGGATAAAGGTCAGTGTGTTATATATACGTTGACCTTTCAGACAATGAGACAAGGGTTAAAGGTCAGTGTGTCTTAAAATATGAGTTGATCATTCACACATTGCACAATGGAATAAAAAGAGTTGATAGTTCAGGCATTGAGGCAAGGGTGAATTGTCTGTCATATGATCCATAATTATCAAAAAGTTGTTTCAGGAAAACTTAAAAGTAAAAGATTTTCTACAGACATTGAATCACAAAAGTTTTTACATACTTTTTTTTAATAAAATAAAAAATAAACAGTTGATGCAGACAATTTTGTTTATGATATTGTAGAAATCCTACTTTCAAAGTTTATTCGTGTTTTTGTATCTGTGAAATTGTAGATATCCTGTTTTTATTGTTATGTTTATTCATTTTTTGGTATCTGTCATATTGTAAATATGTTTTCACTGTGTCTATTCACATTTTTGTATCTGTGATATTGTAGATACCTTGTCTTTCAATGTTGTGTTTATTCATGTTTTGGTATCCCCCCTAGGTCCTGGCCACTGCCCCCTCCAACATCGCAGTGGACAACCTGGTGGAGAGACTAGCCAATCACAAGCAGAAGATTGTCCGTATCGGCCACCCTGCCAGACTCCTCAGCCACATCCAGAAATATTCCCTGGATGCCATTGTGTCAGGCAGCGAGGAGACCGGCATTGTCAAGGACGTGAAGTCTGATTTTCAGAAAGCCCTGGTGTGTACATACACTCTTGGGAAATTATTATAAGAATGTGGGTTAGGGTGGCTTTGTAAATATAGGATGGTGATAGTTAATAACATAATGACAGTGTTTGAAGCTGGCACTGCAGAAGTTGTTTGGTCATCCTTTATGTTGGGAGTAAGGTGGTTCAATCTGTGTACCCATAACTTTGGATAGATTGTCTGATCTATGAGATCCCATACCTTGAGGCTGGGGAAGGTCTTAATCTGTAAGGTCCCATTACTGTGAAGCTAGAGGGCTCTCAATCTGTAAGGTCTCTTTTTGAGGCTGGGGGTCAAATTCATGAAATCACATATCTTGGGGGGGGGGGGGGGGGGGGGCTTCAATCTGTAGGGTCCTATTTCTTAAGACTGGAAGTGTTCCATTCCAATTCATAAGATTAAGGGGGGGGGGGGGCGGGTCACAATCCATGAGTTCCCTTTTCTTAAGGCTGGGATAGGGGGTAGGGTCTCACTTTGTAAAGACCCATACTTTGAGACCTAGGATCTTTTTTATTAATTAAAAACATCATTTCTAGTTCTTGTCTTTTAATGTATTACTTTACTTTTTTAAAAATCTAAGTTATTAACTCAGTTTGTGACACTTTAAATTGCTATTTAAATATTTGGTTGTAATAAAATGTGTATCAAACATCCAGTCCAAGTTAAAGAAAGCTCGAGGGCACGGGGAGAAGAATGCCCTGAGAGAGGAGATGAAACATCTGAGGAAGGAGGCGACAAAGAGGGAGGAGGCGGCCACTAAAGAAATCCTTTCTAGGGCTGACGTTGTTCTGGTCACCCTGACCAGTGCCACAAGAGACGGTCCACTGAAGTATCTGAAGGAGGATCATTTTGATTTGGTGGTTATTGACGAGTGCTCACAGGTTGGTGTGTCTTGTTTGTTATTGCTGAATCTTTGTTTTGTAAACTCATTATAAATCAATACATCAGATTAGAATCATAATTTTTCCCTTTTGTGCTCAAGACACATGGGCCAGATGAAGTAGAGTTCATCTGCTTGAGTTGACCTTAACATCCCTCAAAGGGATAGTATGCCCAGCTGCCTTTGTTTTCCCTAACGTGAGTTACCCATCAGAGCTGGATAGACTCAGTGACATTCTACTGATTTGAACCCGATTTCGAACTTGAGACTTTCAGGGTAGCAGTCTAGCTGAGATTAGAATGATCATTGTAAAACATCACAGCATTTGAGAATGACCATATAAATCTGTACATGAGATTAGAAGGACCATTATAATTAAGATAAATTTATCATCAAGAGTGATCATTTTAAATTGAAGACGTTTTAGAGTGATTATTATTAATCAATACATCGTTTAGTGTCATTGTAAACCAGTACATTATTTTAGAGTGGCCATTTTAGAGTGATCATCATCAGTGAATAAAACTTATTAAGAAATAATTGATCACTGTATTTTCCCATGTTAGTCAATTCTGTATCTTTGTGCCATTTAAATCTGTATTATTGAGTCATTAACCCATTACACATATAACATAGACCTTTTAAATGGAATGAAATTAGTTAAAAATTTATTGTTTCTACCCCCTTCTCAGGCCCTGGAGGTTGCGTGCTGGATTGGTCTGATGAGGGCAAGAAGATGTGTACTGGCTGGTGACCATCTACAGCTACCTCCTACCATCCTATCCAAGGAGTAAGTTTTATTAGAGTTACAGTATGAATAAAATGTTAGAGTTACAGTATGAATAAAATCTTAGAGATTACAGCTACCTCCTACCATCCTATACAAGGAGTAAGTTTTATTAGAGTTACAGTATGAATAAAATGTTAGAGTTACAGTATGAATAAAATGTTAGAGATTACAGCTACCTCCTACCATCCTATCCAAGGAGTAAGTTTTATTAGAGTTACAGTATGAATAAAATGTTAGAGATTACAGCTACCTCCTACCATCCTATCCAAGGAGTAAGTTTTATTAGAGTTACAGTATGAATAAAATGTTAGAGATTACAGCTACCTCCTACCATCCTATCCAAGGAGTAAGTTTTATTAGAGTTACAGTATGAATAAAATGTTAGAGATTACAGCTACCACCTACCATCCTATCTAAGGAGTAAGTTTTCTTAGAGTTACAGTATGAATAAAATGTTAGAGATTACAGCTACCACCTACCATCCTATCTAAGGAGTAAGTTTTCTTAGAGTTACAGTATGAATAAAATGTTAGAGATTACAGTTACCTCCTACCATCCTATCTAAGGAGTAAGTTTTACTTAGAGTTACAGTATGAATAAAATGTTAGAGATTACAGTACAGTTACCTCCTACCATCATATCTAAGGAGTAAGTTTTATTAGAGTTACAGTATGAATAAAATGTTAAAGATTACAGTTACCTCCTACCATCCTATCTAAGGAGTAAGTTTTATTAGAGTTACAGTATGAATAAAATGTTAGAGATTACAGCTACCTCCTACCTCGTTACTATCTCTTCATATGCCGAGGTCACAGAAACAAGTGAACTCTACTTCACTTGTCCCATAGACCATCATGTTTGAAAGGGAAACTTTACTGGAACATTGATACATTAAAACATGTTAAAGATGTTTAAAAATTTATGAAATGCTAACCTTATTTTAAGTTGTTTTTTTTTTTAAATTTAAAATAAATATGAGTTATGCAATAGAGAATAAATTACCTTTGCAGTATGATTTTTACATCTGACTAATAACACCTTAAAAATACTATCTTAGATGTTACATATTAAATATTCTGTAACTAAGGATGTAGGCCCTATTTATAAATTGTGAAATGTAGTCCATCCTGTATTAAATTGTTTTACACTTCACCCTTATAGAGCAGCTAGCGCTGGCCTGGAAGTGACCTTGATGGAACGTCTGGTCAAGATGCTGGTCAAGGAGAAAGGTAAAGATGTGATGAGGATGCTGACCACCCAGTACCGCATGCACGAGGACATCATGGCCTGGGCTTCCAGTCAGTTGTATGATGGGAAGCTAAAGGCCCACAACTCTGTGGCTTCACATTTACTCAGGTCAGTTGTATGATGGGAAGCTAAAGGCCCACAACTCTGTGGCTTCACATTTACTCAGGTCAGTTGTATGATGGGAAGCTAAAGGCCCACAACTCTGTGGCTTCACATTTACTCAGGTCAGTTGTATGATGGGAAGCTAAAGGCCCACAACTCTGTGGCTTCACATTTACTCAGGTCAGTTGTATGATGGGAAGCTAAAGGCCCACAACTCTGTGGCCTCACATTTACTCAGGTCAGTTGTATGATGGGAAGCTAAAGGCCCACAACTCAGTGGCTTCACATTTACTCAGGTCAGTTGTATGATGGGAAGCTAAAGGCCCACAACTCTGTGGCTTCACATTTGCTCAGGTCAGTTGTATAATGGGAAGCTAAAGGCCCACAACTCTGTGGCTTCACATTTACTCAGGTCAGTAGTATGATGGGAAGCTAAAGGCCCACAACTCTGTGGCTTCACATTTACTCAGGTCAGTTGTATGATGGGAAGCTAAAGGCCCACAACTCTGTGGCTTCACATTTACTCAGGTCAGTTGTATGATGGGAAGCTAAAGGCCCACAACTCTGTGGCTTCACATTTACTCAGGTCAGTTGTATGATGGGAAGCTAAAGGCCCACAACTCTGTGGCTTCACATTTACTCAGGTCAGTTGTATGATGTGAAGCTAAAGGCCCACAACTCTGTGGCTTCACATTTACTCAGGTCAGTTGTATGATGGGAAGCTAAAGGCCCACAACTCTGTGGCTTCACATTTACTCAGGTCAGTTGTATGATGGGAAGCTAAAGGCCCACAACTCTGTGGCTTCACATTTACTCAGGTCAGTTGTATGATGGGAAGCTAAAGGCCCACAACTCTGTGGCTTCACATTTACTCAGGTCAGTTGTATGATGGGAAGCTAAAGGCCCACAACTCTGTGGCTTCACATTTACTCAGGTCAGTTGTATGATGGGAAGCTAAAGGCCCACACATTTACTCAGGTCAGTTGTAGTGTTGGTTATATAGGTGCTTGAATCTGATTCTAGAAAATTGCTTGAACCTGGTTTTGGAAAATTGTTTTGGGGAATAACTTTGGAAAATAGGTTAAATCTGGTTTTGGAAACTTTCCAAGCTTTGATTTTGAAAATAAAAAGCAAGCTAGTGTCGGTTTTTGAATTTTGCTGAATCGCTTTTTAAATTTTGATTGGGTCTAGTCTTGCTACTTCGCTTGACTGATTTGTGATGTGAAAAAGTTCTTTGATCTTAATTATAAACTGGTTCTAATATATCTCAGGAAAAATTGAGTTTACATGGTCAGAGAAGTAAGTTTGGATTAAATGTGAATGGTACATTTGGAATTTGTAACATAGAAAGTACAAAGGGAGATCAGTTGAAGTGAAAAGGAATGCTAGCATAAATATTTACTGAATGTCACTGTACATCAAATGCACAAAACAAACTATACAGATATATCATTTGGATGCTGCAAGAAGTAGACAGATGCTGCTATATTTTAAAGTCTTTTTAATTGGATTCCAATGTCTTTCTTATTTTTTAATTACAGTGACCTTGACAGTGTGTCAGCGAGTGAAGAAACTAGGTCACCTCTGCTGTTGATTGACACTGCAGGTTGTGACCTCCATGAACTTGACCTACCTGATGAGTTATCCAAGGGAAATGAAGGTAGAGTCTACACCTAAACCTACCTGTACAAACCACATCTTTTATTGTATACGAGCCGACCCGCGGTGTATCATACGCCGCTATTTAGTTGTTGTTTTTTCTACTTTTTAGTAATTCATAATTTGTGAATTCAACAGTACCAATGCTGCCACTGAAAATATTTGCTTTAAAACACTAACCCCCCCCCCCCCCCCCCCGGGAAAGCAGCCTCCTCTTAGTTACCTCCTCTAAGTTTAAAATCGTTTCAAACTAAATTATCTGCCCCTAATAGCCATCACCAAACCAGGCTTTACGATTGTATTATGTAAACATTTAGCGTGAACCACAGCTCACCAGAGGGGGGGGGGGTTGGTAGCGATAGAGAGGAAGAGAGGGGACTGCAAGGCGCTCTTGCAGCTTGTTTTCTAACGTCTCCCAGAAGAGAATTATATATATATATAGATGTTTGGTTGTGCTTTAGTATTAGATAGAGACTATAGGCTCCATTTCAGCGAAGTGATTTAAGGCTATGGTTTTTGTTGTTCAGCCTACCTCAAATGATAACATGAAAACACCCAGCTGGACAATGTACCAGTCATTTCTAAAGAAAAATGAAATATGTGTACTTGGTACTATAACTAGACTTAACTCACAATTCTTATTGATGATTTTCCCCTTATTAGGTTTATAAAATAAATTTACTTTTAATAAATCCAGGCTGGCTTTTGTTTTAGAAAGTTGTTTTAAATAATGATGTTTATTTAGTTGAAAATGTAAAAATAATATCAGTGTTCAGTTGTCACCTCCTTTGTGTTTGTAGGTGAGGCTGACATTGTTGCTGCTCATGTAGAGGACCTGATCAAGTGTGGGGTCAAGCCAGTGGACATTGCCGTCATAGCACCCTATAACATGCAGGTACTCTGTTGTTTCCCAGTGTGTTGTTTTTTAAAATGTATTTAGTTTTACTCTTTTTGGATTTATCTGGCACCCCTCTTATTCTTCACATTGTCATTTTGTTATTTATTAGTTTTTTTTAATTGCCAGACAAGTTTATTTTTATTAACTGGCAAGTTTTTATTTTTCAACTAGTAACATTCTATTTATTAAACGGCAAGTTTTTACTTAGTAACTGGCAATGTTTAAACATTTCTTCATTGCGGCATCACAATTTTTTTCCCCATCATATTCCTTTTCACTTCCCTTAATAATGAACTCCATTAGTCTACTAAACTAGAACAGCAGACACTTTGTCTATTACACAACTGAATAAAAAGGTTATGTTTTGTGTAATTCAGCTAGTTTATGTTTCTAACCCTAACACCCTCTGCTGAATAAAAAGGTTATGTTTTGTGTGACTCAGCTGGCTAATGTTTCTAACCCTAACACCCTCTGCTGAATAAAAAGGTTATGTTTTGTGTGACTCAGCTGTCTCATGTTTCCAACCCTAACACACTCTGCTGAATAAAAAGGTTATGTTTGGTGTAACTCAGCTGTCTCATGTTTCCAACCCTAACACCCTCTGTTGATCACCCAGGTAGAACTGATCCGGACACGCCTGAGTGGACAGTACCCAAGCCTGGAGATTAAATCAGTGGACGGGTTCCAGGGCAGAGAAAAAGAAGCCGTCGTTATTTCAATGGTCAGGAGCAACTTAAAAGGTAGCGATGTCATAGAAGTAGTTGCAAATTAAGCTCCAATCATTGCTGGCATATCAGTTTTTAATTACGGAGTCAGGAGAAACAGATACTATTTTTTTTCTGGGGAAGATCAATACACTTGAAATATAACAATAAACTAACCCAAAAAAAAGTTTCCCTTTCAAACCTGACGGTCTATGGGGAAAGTGAAGTAGAGTTCACTTGTTTCTGTGACCTCGGCATATGAAGAGATAGTGTGGTCAGCACTATGCCCAGCCGCCTTTACTTTCCCTAACGTGAGTTAGGTACCCATCAGAGTTGGGTGGACTCAGGGGCGGTCTACTGACTTGAACCCGGATTCGAACTCGAGACTTACGGGTTAGCAGTCCAGCTCTCTACCGCTAGACCACTCCGCCCCTTAACTAACACAAAACAGGTTTGAAAATTCTTTCTCCTATAACCTCTACCTCCTCTCTGTAATTAAAATTTAAATGTTATAATTTCCATATCTTTACATGTACAAAAAAAACTACCCAAAAGTAACCAAGATAAAATGTATATAGACCTATTTTTAAACTGTATTAAAAATGTGTTTGCTCTTTGTGTAAAATTTTTAATTTGAAAGACTGTTAGGCCGATGTGAAAAAGGCTATTTAAAAAATGTTTGGTCTATGTCACTATATGAAGCAAGCTTTTTTAAAAACTGTTTGGTTTTTTTTTACATAAAAACCAATTTTGAAAAGTTGTTTAGTCAATTAAAACGTGTGTAAAAAGCAATTTCAAAAATGTGTTCCATATTTTACATCCCAGGTGAAGTTGGTTTCCTTGCTGAGAAGCGCAGGATCAACGTGGCAGTGACACGAGCCAGACGTCACCTGGCAGTGGTGTGTGACACTGAGACTGTCAGCCATGATCCTTTCATCAAATCTCTGGTCGACTACATGCTAGAGAAGGGGGAAGTGTTATCAGCCCATCAGTTTATTCAAGGTGACATTGAGTTTTTTGTCAGTGTTTTTATCATACTCATGTATTATGCTCCATTTTAAAATTTTCCAGGGTCCTCATGGTTATTATATCTCAAGGACTATTTTGATATTGTTGCAGCTTATTAATATAAGATTATACATTGTGGCCTGTCTTCAGGCCAGTCTCTCCCCCACTCCCCCTTTTCTGCAATATGTCAAGTAAGTATAATGTCACACTTATGTTTAGAATATGGGACAGAGTGGTCTAGCGGTAGAGAGCTGGACTGCTAGTCCGTAATTTTCGAGTTTGAATCCGGGTTCAAGTCAGTAGACTATCCCTGATTCCACCCAACTCTAATGGGTACCTAACTCACATTTAGGCTGGGCATATTGCTGACCACACTATCTCTTCATATGCCGAGGTCACAGCAACAAGTAAACTCTACTTCACTTGCCCCGTAGATGGTCAGGTTTGAAAGGGAACTTTACTTTTTTTTTTTACTTTATATTTAGAATACATCAATTTTCATAATTATAATTAATTTTTAAATACTGTTCCTATGTTTGGTTTTATAAATATGCAGTTTTTTCACCTATGCTAACACAACCTTTTGAAGTAGTTTGGTTTACACTATAGTGGCACTATCGTGATGATCATTAATTTAAAACTGAATTTTCTTTGGCAGAGGGTAAAGTGACTCAGACTTTTACTCGTCCAGCGAGGCTGACTGACATGATGGAGTCCACAAAGTCACAACAAAAACCAGTCAAGAAAAGGTAGGTGGTTATTAGTTGGCGTTGATTTGAGTTTAGTTTCCGTGTTTTTTTTTTGGGAATTCCTGTTAGTCAAGTAAACAAGTTCTTTTTGTTGATAGCTTCTTTTAAAAATGTCTGTCAGTTAAGTAGCATATGTTTTTAACAAGAGAGAAGACTCAAGAAATAGTGTTATGGTTATTCTACATTCACATAGGTCTATTTAACGTAAATAAACTTGAAAATTGAAAGTAAAAATTCTCTTTATTTCAAAATGCAAACAAATAAAAATAAGTTTACAATTTAGGTGTTTACACCACAATATAAACAATGTGTAATGTATTCATATTAACTAGTAACTCAAAGCACCAAAAATGTGACTTATGCATTTGTGGATTGACAGTGATATTTTGTTGCTGTAATATTTGTGATAATCCTCAAAGCTTCTTGAAATAAAATGGCACTCTCTTAGTTTCCTCAGTTAAAAAAAAATTCTTTCGACAAGAGAGAAGCCATTTCAAAGGTTTTTTTTCTTCTTTCCCGAAGAGAGCAGCCACTTCGAACATTTTTTTTGTTTCTTTCCACAAGAGAGCAGCCACTCCAAACAAAGGAAGAGAAGATGTTGCTGTACCAGAAAGAGTTGGAGAAATTTGTGTCAGACACAGGTCAGTCTGTTCTAGACTTCCCAGCCACTCTCAACTCACACGACAGGATGGTCATTCATGAGGTCAGTACTACAGTCACAAATAGTATATGGTGGTGTTTTTTTGTGGTGTTTTTGGTGGTGTTTTTTGGTGGCACTTTTTGTGGTATATTTGTTGGTACTTAAGAGGTACTTTTGGTGGTATTTTTAGAGATACTTTAATGGTATTTTGGTGGTACTTTTTTTTGGTGGTACTTTAATGGTATTTTTGTGGTACTTTTGGTGGTATTTTTGGAGATACTTTAATGGTACTTATGATGGTATTTTTTATTTGTTTCATTTAAGTTGTATTTGTTTTTAAATGAAGATTAAAGTGGTATTTATTTTTATAATACACTATTTTTGTTGTTGTTGTAAATTTAAGTGGTGTTATTATTTTCAGGTTGCAGAGAAACTTGGCCTCTATCATACCAGTACAGGGGAGGGCAAGGACAGACATATCCAGGTGTCTAAAACAAAACCCCCCTCAGACAGCCCAGGTGTTGCTGTGCCACCTTGTGTTGTGGCAGATGCTGAAGTCTGTAACTCCTCTCTTCCAGATACAGATAGTCCTCTATTGAAAAATAATGAAGAAGGGGAGAATACTGGTGTGGAAAATAATTTAGAGTTACCTACAAGTTATACTGAGAGTAAGATTCAACAGGTTGAAAAGGACGCGGATGCTGTCTTAAATTCACAGACATCAGGAGAAAAAGTTAAAACAGACGCTAAAGAAAATAAAAATCCTGTGAGCCAAACTAAAAGTGTGGCCTCCCCTGAGCCAGATAAAGTGGAAGATGAGGGTGTGGTGTCTTGTAAACACTGTGGTAAGAACATTAAAATTCCGAATCTAGTCCTGCATGAGTTGCATTGCTCAAGACAAGCCAAGCCGTCACAAGCCAAGACGTCTTTAGGTTCCGCAAGCGGGGGCGTCAGGAAGAAAGAGACAGCGCAACAGGAAAAAAAGAAAGAAAAAAGTAAGAAATCTCAAACCCAGAATGTCTCTGAAGCTCTCAGTAAAATCGACGACGATGACTTTGATGGGTTGATTGCTAGTATCACGGAGCTGGACAGTAAGTGTTCGTTTAAGAAATGCAAGACCTTGACCAACACGCTGGGTAGGAACTGTGAGTACTGCACGCGCAGGTTCTGCCTGACCCACCTGATGCCTGAGATCCACGGGTGCGGGGACGCGGTCAGGGAAGCGTCCAGGCGACTGATCAGCAGGGAGGGGGTCCTGCACAGTGGCAGCGGGGTGCCTAATAAGAAACCTAACGCGGCCAGACGTGCGCAGTTGGAGATAAAGCTAGAGAAAAAACTCGGGGATTTGACGAGTAAAAGATCAAAACATTCTGAGAAGAAGAAGTCTTGATGTATTGAAATTTTGTAATATTTTAGTTTATGAAATTTAAAATAAAAATACGTAAAATTAATTCAGTTTTTTTTTTTTTATTTTATTCTGCATTTTTTTTTTAATGTTTTTTGTTTGTTAATTGTATGTAACGAAAATATGTCAATAAGGTGGCTTTTGTTAAACTAATTTAGGCAAGAAGTACACAAAAGTTTACCAAATTTGGATGATAAAACATGACAGGCAGGAAAACATTTAGTTCAAAGTTTTATTGTACTCTAGGATTTATTTTAAACTTTGAGAACAGCAGCCAGGCAATTGGTTGAAATTTAAAAAATGACACAGTAAAAGTGATAACACCATGGTAATACAGTTTAGTAACAGTTACATTTATCCAGACTAAGATAGGTACATTGCCAAAGACGAACAGTTAATAGAAATAAACAAGTACAATTTGAAAATGTAAGTCCAGCCCCTAAACTATGCAGAGGCGTAGCGACCCTTCCTGGCGCCCGGGGACAAACTTTCGATTTGCACCCCCCCCCCCCCCCTCAAACTTTCGATTCCTTTTTCCAACCCATTTTGGCGCCCACTAATGTCGGCGCCCGGGGACATATGTCCCCCTCTGCTCCCCCATCGCTACGTCTCTACAACAATGCACTCTATAGAAATCTTTTATGGGTTTGTACCCTACTAAAATGTTGTAGGCCTACAATAACGTCTCTCATTTCTTACTTTATTGTACTCTTGTCTGATATTTTCACTTAAATAGGATATTGGAACACTACTCAAACCATCTCAAATTTCTGTATTTAAAGTTGCATCATTTTTTCGAATTTTTATCTGGCATTACAAAAAAAACATGTTTTACTCACGTAGACGACATATCTGGAGTGAGACAGGCATCATAAAAAAAATAATGGTTAAAATTTGATAAAATAAAATGGGTTGGGCCTAACAGCAATAGAACAGCAATATTATATTTATTTTAAAAAAAAAAATCACCGACAAACACTGAGAGAAATTAAAGAATGGCAAAGTTTGTCATGAAGTCACGATAAAAGATCGACGTGGCTAATTCAATCTGTTAGCACTTTTTGATCTCAACCATCTACTGTTACGAGAGTTCGTGCGTAAAATAAAAATAAAAAGGAAGTAATGACGTCATCAAATATCGAAAACCTTACCATTACGGACTAGATCTCAGTGCTCAGGGAAAAATTCAATACAAACATTTAGAAAAGCCATTTTTCTTTTAATATATGGCCAAAACTAATAACCTAAAAAAAACCCAAAAAAAAAAACAACAAACAAACCCAGAAATGTAACAACAGAATGTCAGTAAATGACGTCACAGTCATTGGGTCGGAGGGCGGTCTATTGTGATGGAGGGGATTACCATCTCTCAACAAGATAGATTGCTATTGTAAAAAAGTAAACAAAAAAAGTCTTTTATTTCTAGCTTTGGTCTGGATTTGCAAAATAAATGAGGTTGATACGCTAAAAGACCGTGGCGCCATTTAAGTACGACCCCTTTATGCCAAGTAAGCTAAACTAGTATTGTAATTGCAACGATCTGACTTCAACAGTTGTTATTCAACTGGCTGACAGATGTATTACTGACTGCTCTTCCCGCCAACTTCTGTCTAGAATCAGGGGAAACAACTTCTTCTCACGTTGAATATTGGCCAGCAAATGCAGACAGCATATTTATACCAAAGTTTTACAAATTTAGAACCATATCTGATTAAAATTATAAATAAAATAAAAAATACAATAAATACGTGATAGTTTTGACGCATTAATCATCTACGAATATTGTTCTATAAATAAACACAAAAATAAATAACATTCGATTAATAAAAAAATATTTTTTATTTATAAAAGAACAGGCGTTATGGTAGTGATAACAGCTCCAGGATAAGTTTTCAAATACAAAGTCACCCTTTTTAAACTTCGTGAGATTGTAGTATGGTCAAATTGCTGTTTTAAATAAGCAAACTGGTGTTTAACTAAATACTTTATTAAAATAGTAAGAAACTTTTATATATATATAAATTTTTAACCAATTAAGTTTCGATTTTAAAATTTGCGAAACACCATGTAAACCAATTGATGATTGGCCCCCCCCCCCCCCCCCCATTAACATCTGGTTTAATACCGAACAGTAAAGGCTACATTTTACATATTTTACCACCCGCTTTGTCTAATCCCACCCATCTCCCACACACACACAACCTCGTCCTAACGCCATAATTCTTAGAGTCGAAATTTTAATAGTTATATTTATGGAAATATAGGAATATTTATATATTACGTGCTATTGGCCGTAACAAAGTAACAACGTGAACTGACATCAACTGTCTAGTTTATGATACCAGCAGATAAATAATTTTAAAATGACCAATTGAAGGTGTGACACGATATGACGGTGATCAATACAACAACAGATGTTCAGCTTTTAGCGTGCGAGACTGGTCCTAGAGAAGTGCTCACGTAGATTTATTTTTAGAAACGTACGGACAGAGAAGCAAACACATCAAGAAAAGTTTCAGAGTGCTATTTCAAGAAAATAATTACATTTAAAGTAGGTCTACTATATTTAAGATGAATAATAAAACGTATTATATATATATATATATATATATATATATATATATATATATATATATATATATATATATATATATATATATATATATATATATATATATATATATATATATATATATATATATATATTAATACATCTTGGAAGAAATTGATAAGTTTAAATGAAAATCTTTAATACACAAAGTGATATAAACATTCAAATAGTAATAAATAGGTTGTGCTAATGTCTCAAATCTTCGAGTTGAACAATTAAAATGAAACCAATGGATAAAAAGTATATGTGTACATCCAGTAACAATTTATTTTCTGCAGCCTTTTCTCTGATGTCCTTTGCTAAACAATCCAACATTTGAATGCGTGATTGGGACTCAGTAGATTTGATTTGTATTTAAAGGCGGTCTAAATACATGTGACTTGTTTATATAGTTGATACACGCCGTTAACAAAATAAATCGTTTATCTATAAACATAGCTTGACGATTGACTATTAGCTATCGTGTTGTGAATTTTTTTTGAGAAATTATAACACCTTTAATAACAAATGAAATTACTGGTGTAGTTTTCGAATTTTTTTATTGCAGTTTAGGACGCACTTTATATATCAGGGGCGTTACTTGGGTGTGTGGAGGGGTGCGTCAAAAGAACACCCCTGGCCCCAAGAAATTGCAACAGCGGCACTGATTGACGTCATATACAAAAGCAACAGAATTGTGATTAATTACTTGCATTGTTTTTGCACGATGATGGGCGTCTGAAAATCATGGTCCAATTTATCCTTGTTACTGTGATGACTAGTTTTTCATTAAACTAATGATATAGTTTGTTTATGCGAATAGAGAGCAACCGTGTTTTTACACAACAAACACCAGGAGCCAAACAACGATTGTTAAAATGGTCATCAACACGAAAAAAATCCTGTCCAGTTCCTCGTACGTCAACTTCCGGTCTCCACAGCAACGTTTCTTGCCCTCAACCTTGACCTCCACCTTGTCGTCTGGTTCGTAGACGCAGTGGTTCAAATTGTTGTGCTTCGTCACTTCCGGCGGGACGGGCGAGACGGCGTTGTGTCGGCGAGAATAGAACAGCTGCACGGATTTCGGGCGCTCTGGTGGTTGATGTTTTTGGTTGAGTGCGACCTCTTCGGGGGTTGCTGCTGGTGAACTTTGACCGAGACCTTCAATACACTGTTGCTCGTATCGCCGAAGCACAAACGCGGTGGCCGCTGTCGCTAGCATGATGAGAAGACCGTTGAACACCAGAAGAAGATTCATTCTGGGCGGGCTTTCCATGCTTCGGGGCATGATGTCGAGGATGTAGTTGTAGAAGACGGAGCTGGATAAAAACATGGAGACGACGAACGTCATTTTTTCCCCGCCTTCCGCTGGAAGCCAGAATACGACGAGAGTGATGACTGACGTCATAGCCATGGGGCCGATCAGGTTGACGACGTAGAACGCGCTGCGTCGGCTCATCTCGACGTCGCAGACGATGTAGTTGAAGACGGGTTTGTAGTGCGAGGTCTGGGTGTAGCAGACGGAGCTGACAAGGACCCAGGCGGCGTTGGTCCCGAAGTACGAACTGATCCCCATGGGCGTGACGTTGTGGTAGCTCAGGTTGTACATGCCCGACTCGATGAAGATGATGCTGCAGGTGTGCTTGTCGAAGGGGAAAAAGGTCAGGTCAAGGTTACACAAGGTCGTGGTGATGATGGGGATGAGCGTGGAGACGAGTCCGATATTACTGACCTTGACCGTGTCGGTCAAGGTCAGCATTTTGACCGAGTTGTCCGCGGTTTTAGGAATGTAGATAGAAGGCGTCCAGAAGAGGTCGGATTCGATTTCGAGAGAATCGATACCGTTGTAATCGGCGGGGTTCCATTTAACGCCAAGGTCGATCCAGGCGAGGGTCACGGCCGAGGAGATCATGAGCGACTGGAAGACTTCGTCCACCACGATGATCTGCAGAGGCTCGTAGCTCAGGTAGATGGGCGGCCTGTAGGGGTAGTACTTGGGGGGCGCCCTGTTGATAAGGGCCAGGCGCCCCTCCACCATGTCACGTAGTCGGCTGAACGAATCCAGGTAGTTCACGGCTGTGGATGTGTTGGCGCAAAAAGCGCAGGGCAGCGAACTCCATAGGATGATGGATAATATCCATCGATGGATCATTCGAATAAAATGTCTCTTGATGAAAGAAGACTCCATTTTATTGTGATCACAAGATATATAAAGTTTGCTATTCATAAAAAGGATTAAAATTTATACATTTATTTAAGTTTTAAATATAATTAATATATTTAAAAATAAGGTCCGTTACAGAAATATTTTTTGTCAGGATTTTCATCAAGTTTGAGTTAGATGATTCACGAATTGAGCACTCACATCAAGCTTATGACAACAGTTTCAAGAGAACATAAATTATGTTCTATATTTAGGTGGTCAAGTCCGTTAACTTTCATTGTGTTTAAGACACTAAACATCCTTAAAATAACTTCAAAAGTTCCATGAAATAAAATATCATGATCAGCAAAATCATGTTTATATATAAAGATATATATTTTTAAATTTATAGATTTCTAAATAACTAAATATCGATTGAAGTGAATAAAATCACTAATTTGATTTATACAGTTCAACATAATAAATTATTTCATCAGTAAATTTATATTTTTGTTTTATTTTAGAATATTATTGTCTCCCTTATCCACATAAAGACTAAACATTTAAAGAATCACAAGATAATAACTAATTTAACTATTGATTTCAATCTGAAATGAAAATTCACATATTTAAAACCAACCTTGAACAACAAACAGAAGATAAACTTTCCGTTTTGAATCAGATCTCCGGTTACTGAATTTTTTTTCTTTCTCCCTCTAGTAGTAAAGGGAAACAACTCGCCTTCCTTAATCAGTTACAGTTCCTGAATACAAAGCCAGAAATCCAATAACCTGTCCTTGATGTTACTCCCACTGATAATGCTTGTCATACACAAATGGGCGGTAACTCATTTTTTTCTCCTTTTCTTTATTGAAAATCAATTTCGTAAAAAAAATCAATAACAGTTTTCTGTAATTTGTATTTTTAATAAAATAAGTGGATCAAGGTAGCGTTGTTAGGAATTGAAGTTTGAAAAAAAAGAAGAAATATTAATTATTCACTATTGAATGAAGTACTAGGGTTTGTGTTGGGAATTGTGAATGATACTGTGTTGTTTATGATTGAAATACAAATATCTTCCAGGATTAAGAATGACGAAATGTTTACATACTAAGATGTAACACTAGCAACGTGATTGTAGCAACTTGGTTAGAGCAACGTGACCATGGCAACGTGGCAACAGCTACCCACCTGATCGTGTTCAATAACAATTTACAAAGAACGTGGGTTGGAATAGTTTAAAACATGTTTAAAATTCGGTCGGGTACAAAATATTAATTTGAAAAAAAAAAAAAAACAAGTGCCCGACGTTTTCTTTTGGACTTAACAACAAAAAAGTTGTAAAAAGTCTTGAATCAATCATTTGGGTTCAAACAATAGAGCGTCCATGAGTCCACCAAGCTACCACGGGTGCCTGACTCACGTTAAAAAAAACCAAACAAACGTATAGAACGGACAATACTATCCCTTCCAATGCCGAGGTCACAGAAACAGATGAACTCTACTAGACCTTTGTTATTGACCGCAAAGTTAAAAAATACCTGTAGTATTTTTAACTCCGTTGTTACCAGTTCAAAGCCCGGATGAGATAGGTAAAGGGTTAGGCTAAAGACGAACAAACCCTTTGCGTCAAAGGAAAATCAAACCGCTACAAGAACATAAGGAGAATCAAAAGACGACACAATCACGAGAAACATACAGTGTTTCTTCCAGACTTTTTTTCTCTTGTGGGGGGGGGGGGGGGTGCATTTGAAATTTTCGGGGGGGGGGGGGGGCGGTAGACTTCCTTCGGGGAGGGTGGACACTGTTAAAAGTATATATTTTCTGTATAAATTTCATTTTGTTCCGGGGGGGGGGGGGGGAGGGGGGCTCCTGGAAGAAACTCTGGAAACATATCACCTCCAGTTGGGTGACACACGGGACAGTTTGAGAACATCGCCAATGACCGAATAGCTAGGTAAAATACTGTGGGTATAGCCGAACTACAACCACAGCAATAGTATCATTATAAAATGTAAAACCTAGCATCAGTTTAAAGCTACATACATCTTTAGCCGGTACTTTAACTATAGCAAGGTATGTAAAGTTTGGTACGTAAAAAAATGTATTATATTAATTTGAACTGGTAAATTACTTTTTGTTTGCCTGCAAATGTCATATATATCTCAGAGAAAACATGAATTTGTATAGTGTTTGACACGTTTTCTCAGATCACAACGGTTGAAAATCGATCACCTTATCTGAGTTGTAAACACAGTCAAATTTCCTCACGGTAATTAGAGAAAACAAAACAAGAACTTTAGTTGACGTTTGAAGGCAGGCCTACACGTCCCATAATACCACCACGTTTACCCACATCTGAAAATAACACACCGACTTTCAAGACGTGTAGTAAATACACAACGACATTCCTTAATATAATAGTTGCCACGGGTTTGTTTAATTTCTCAACTGGTAAATGTATCTAAAGGTTGTTTTTTTTTAAAACTGTAAATGAAGACACGTCTTATTTATAAACAAAAAAAAACAACTGTTATTGTTGTATAGGCCTACTTTTAAGTAATTTCCTACGTACTAAACTGCAGAACTACACAAATCCTTATTGAATTATTGAATATGATTGCCAAGTTTTAACCAATCCAAGCACATTATTTCGATCCGTTATCGTTTTCCGCCGTTTCCGCTTCCGGTCAGTAAAGATAGACGATGACGTAGACGAGAACGGTGAGTAACGATAAGACGACGAAGAAAATTGTGTCCAGTTCGTCATGCGTCAGCTGGCGGTCCCAGAATCCCCCTTCGTCCTTGACCTTTGTGTTGTATTGATCCCCGAGGTCAGTCTTGACGGGATCGGAGTTTTTATCGTTAAATTTCGAATTCAAGTTTTTACATTTTTCATCGCACGTCGAGGAATTTTTCCCGTTACTATCGACGTCATTGTTAACGATCGAAATCTGTTTTGGTTTTATGTTTTGTTCCTTTTCAGAAAAATCGCTCACAATATTATTCTGTTGATTTTTCTGGTTCATATTTTTCGAATTTTTTTCAGCTTTTGCGTTTTCGTTGTTGGTAGTTGCGTCCGCCCTGGACCGAGTCGATTCCGATTCCTTGCGTTTCTTCCGTGTAAGTTGTTGTTTGTATCGGTACAGTACGAATACCGTCGCCACAGTGGCGAGTATGACCTGGACGACTATGGCGAGCAGAAGGATGTTGATGCGAGGCAGGGTCTTGTCCATGTTTTTAGGCACCCGTTCAACAATATAGCTCAAGAAAACGGAAGTCGACGTGTACATGGACAAGACGAATCCGATCTTCTCCCCGCTTTTCGCCGGGATACAAAAAACCGCCAACGTCATGACTGACGTCATCGCCATGGGGAAAATCAGATTTATGACGTAGAATATACTACGTCGGCTCATTTCGATGTTGCAGATGACGTACTGGAAATTTGGCGAAATGTGAGACATTTTCGCCACACATCCATGTTTGCCCATTATCCAATCGCCGTTTGTTCCAAAGTAGGATTGGATATCCGTTGGGGGTAGGCGAAACGACGTCATGTTGTAGAAGTGCTCCTCAATGAAGACGAAACTGCAGTTGTGCTGGTCGAAAGGGAAGTACGTCATATCCAAGTTACACAGCGTGCTGACGAAGGTCGGTACTGAAGCCAAGATGGCGCCGCTGTATGTGATGTCTACGACGTCCGGAAACGGCACGTGCAAGTCCGTACCCAAGGTCGTTTTGGGAATGATGATCGAAGGCGACCAAAAATTTTCCGACGAAAGTTTGATGTCGACGATACCCGAGTAGACGCTGGGGTTCCATACGACTTCCGGGTCGTTCCATGTCAAGGTCAGAATAGAAGACAAGGTCACGGCTTGGGTGATCCCTTCTACTTCAACAATCTGTAGAGGTTCGAACGACAACGATATTGAGCTGTTGTGTTCCGAGTAGTATTTAGGCGGGACTTTGCGTCGTAGGGTCAATTTGGCTAGCATCGTCTGACGTAGGAGTTGAAACGCTTCCATGACGGTCAAGTTCTTGACAACGCTTGACCCGGTCGTCTGCTCCAGGTTGTCCGCAACATAATCCGTCGTCTGAGAAGCGACATTGTGCGTCATCAACGTTATTAAAACGAGCATCAGGTTAATCATGATAGTAAGCTTTACGACTGCCATTTCCTATGAAAATTTTATATATATATATATATATATATATATATATATATATATATATATATATATATATATATATATATATATATATATATATATATCAGGTCAAGTTTTATAAAGTAAAATTTAGGAATTATCTCGCGACTTAATTCACCGTCGTGTTACACCAACGAAACAAATCCCGTATAACAAATCCCGCCCCTCGCTTAGGACCTCGATCAATATAGCAACGAGACGAATGTTTTTCTCTTGTTTTAAAAAAGAAAAACTCCCCGATGTCAACAGAACTAATTATCTCCCTTGCAAATACGAATTTACACGCAAGGATAATCGTAGAGAAATTTCGCGGCAAACATTACCTTGTTCGCTAAAACTCCATCCATTAATTATGTGAAATACAGAGTAGAAAAAAACTAGACCAGGGTTTTTATCATGAAATATGCAGGAGTTATCCTCCCTGAGTTTTTGTTTTTAATGCTCACCCTATCACGATCCAGGTTTGGTTTTTTGGTTGTTTTTTTTATTAATGAAAATCGACAAAATCGAACCTTGTACTAGCATGTGAATGGATGATATGTTTGTGTAATCGATGATTTACGTCAGGGGGTAGAGGGGTCAATGAGGGGTCGTGAATGGTGTGGGGTGGGGGTGCGATGGTGAAATTCCGGAGCAAATTGACGCCTGTTATTTCAACGATCTATCACAAGGTGGAAATGACATCAGTATATGACCTTGGGGCTGTTCATGACGTAATTAGGAAGATTAAGTAAACGGAAGTGGGTGTGGTTGTTTAAATCAATTTATTTTTAAAAATTAATTACTGATTAGATATCTTATTCAAAAACGTCTTTAGTTATCTTCTCTATTGAAATAATTTTCTCAATAATTTGCTAGTAATTAAGATTAATTAAGACGTTTTCTTATAGATTAAAATACTGATGTATACACACTTTATTTACAGCAGGTGGAAGCATTTCTGAAACCAAACGTGTTTGTTTACAGAGCGTTATGAACGTGGCATAGCGGTAGAGCGCTAGACTGCTAACCCGAAAGTCTCAAATTCGAACTAATTTGAAGTTAGTAGAACGTATCTGAGTCGACCCAGCTCTAATGGGTACCTGACTCACGTTAGGAAATGATGCTGACCACCCTATCCCTTCATAAGCCGAGGTCACTGAAACAGGTAAACTCTACTTAATCTGCCCCTTGTGTCTTGGAAACGAATTGGAATAAACCGGGAGTGATCTCCCCTAAACTTTCTCGAATATTCTAATATAACACTACGGGGTATGGCAACTCGGGATATAGACTTCTAGACAAGGTTTTTAATCCATTTTAAATACTCAAATTTTAAAAAATAGAATATAATCTCGTAGAAAAAAGAAATGCACACCAAGTGAACGCTAAATATAGATGTGTATAATAGTGCGCAATATTATTAGTACTTTATAAATTTACATGCGTTTTTTGAGAAATCGGAAATAGCGTAAATAAGTACTTCCGGTCAACGGAAATTACTCAAAATTTGACAGAAGGTAGATAATTAGATCTTTTATTTACATATCAAATTACATTTATCTATCTGAAATAGTACTCAAGTTATAGGCTTTTGAAAAATTCAAAGTAGAAAAAGTACCACTTCCGGTTATCGGAAATCGCTCAAATGTTGATACGGATCTACGATTTTAATAAAATACTTATATATGAAATTTCATCAACCTAGCTGTAACGGTACTCAAGTTATCGTGTTTACACACGGACACACACACACACACACACACACACACACACATACATACACACCAGGGGCGGAACTACAGTGCCGCCAGACCCCGCAATGCGGGGGGGGGGGGGGGCCCACGCCATTTAGGGGCCCAGAGCCGACCATAATAAATTTTTTTATAGTTAAAAAAAAAAGTAAATTTTCTTTCATTTTTGACTTGATGGTTGTTTTGTAAAAAATTACTTAGCTGCGGTTGGATTATTCTATAGACACCACCCCACGCTCTTGTATCTTCTTTTTCCCTTTGTTTTCAAACAACTTTGAAAGCCGAGTCTTTCATCTACAATTAAACGTAACAAATGTTTAAACCATGACTTATTTCCCTTTTTTAAAAAATAGGCAAATAGGGGTGATCATAAGCTCCTTTTAATAGATTTGTACTAAACAAATTAAAAAGCAATTTCTTCTCTTAATTATTATTTTTTTATAAGTAATTACTAAAGAATAATATTGTATAAAAAGGAAATGTATTGAAATGTATTAAATCAATAATATTTAGAAAATTAATAATATAATTACAAAAAAAAACATAAAAATAAACATAACACGAGACACCATTACTAATTCAAAGCTTTCATGTTTTATATTATTTTTGACTGACAAGTTTCTACGAGGGCTTCTATTAAAAATTTATTAACACTGAGTTTTCACCAAACACGCCAATGCACTTACACACATGACATGATGTTGCAATTTTTTTAATTGATGTTTTTTCAAATTTCGAACAGGACAGCAACGAGTATCCTATGTTCGTATTATGCTATTGTATATATATATATATATATATATATATGGGGGGCCTAAAAAATTGTTTGCGGGGTGGCCCTTTATTTCTAGTTCCGCCACTGATACACACACACACACACACAGACAGACATACGGACAAGATTGCAAAATTATGTTTTTCCGTATCAGTGAGATGTAAAACGTCGAGATTTGCAAAAATCTCGATTTTTTTTAGCACGATTACAAGACTTTCTCTATATTTCGTATATACGAGAAAGTAAAAAAAGAAGATGAGCTCTACTCAATTCTATTCTTCTCAGTGTGAGATCCTAACCTTTACTTTCACGAACTCCCCAACCCCCCCCCCCCCCCCCTTACAAGTACATGTAAAAAAATCATCTTTCTTTGACTTACGCAGATTCAGTACACGGAAGTGGGTATACTCATTAAAAATCAATTAATTCAAAATTAATTACTGATGACGACAATCCTGTTCAAGAACGAGGCCTTGGGTTATTTTCCTTATTGAAGTACTTGTCAGACATATTTGTGTAAACTATTGACAATTATTTCTTTCGTAAATATATGTCAGCAATGATTATAATCGATCCAGAATGTACCTGTAGTTCAACCTTACTGATAATTGATTAATATTTTATATTGCGTGCTGCTTAGAGTTTGATTTTTATGACGCTGTTATCTAGTTTTTGAAAATCGTGTTCTGTATTTTGGTCACCAAATGTACACAAATTGAACCAAAGGACAGTGAATTAAATTTTCTGTACATTGATTTCTGTGCAGATAAAAGACGTTTTTTTAGTGAATGTAGGTTCATGTCAATAGATCGAAACCAATCAAGGAAATGGTAAATTTTAATTTGTGCGCGGTGTTAAGTAGATTACATTGAGATAACCGTCTAAAGACTCAACACACACACACACACACATGTTCACACACACACACACACATGCTCTCTCTCTCTCACACACACACACACATACACACACACATACACACACATGCTCACACACATGCGCTCACACACATACACACAGAGGCGTAGGCAGGATTTTGTTATGGGGATTGTTCATTTTACCCCAGATAAACACAATCACACGAGTATAATGCAAATAGTAACCTATATTTTTAAGATCTATTACTAGTAAATTAAATGATGTCCACTTACTGAAAAAGTGCCTAAGTTATCGTGTTACAAACAGACAGACATACACTGACACACATACAGGCAAAATTTAAACCTGTTTTTTCCATCACCTCAGAATTGTATAAAAAGGCGAAAATAGTCAAAATCTCGATATGAATTATACATATACGAGAACGTAACAAATAGCTTTCACTTAACGTGGGCTAGTTGTCATTTTGGGTGTCCCTAAGTTAGAGGGGGTTCTTACTTTCATTATCGCCATCGTTGCCTACGCCACTGCATAAACTCGCTGACAACCCAATGTTTATCAGGTGCAATTTTGATTTTGTTATTCAGTGTCGATGGATGGTTGCGTCGTCTATTGTGTTGTTTGGGAGATTATGAGTAGATGAGTGGTGAATAGATGGGTGGCGATTAATTGGGAGCTGATTAAATTAACAAAAATAGCGTCAAAATATCAATCGATTCTCGCGGATAAATATTAATCGATTTCCTGTGACAAAATAAATACACCGATTTCCTCATTGCTATATAAAAATCAATTCCTTATTATAACCTATAGGGGATCGGAATGAAAAAAAATCGTTAGTCCGCCCGTTATAAATGAGAGAAATGATATAAAAATCTCCCAGTACAGAGGCTACCTGAGCTTTGTTTGTCACAATATTTACAACATCAAATTTTCTCCACTAATGTTTCATACACATTGTAAAATATTTGATAAAAGATGATGAGTGGTGTTTCGCTTAACAAAGCGTAAAATTGCGTCCCATCATATATTTGAACTCAAAATAAAATCGCATATCTCAGCTGTCTTTGGTTAATGCCAAGCTGTTCAGTGCATAAAGGTGACGGCTTGAGCAAAGACTTGAGTGAACCTTAATCGTTTCTAACATTGTTTAGTTAAACCAGCTTCAAAACCTATTACACCGTTCAGTTAAAACAACTTAAAATATTTTAAAACTCTTCAGTTAGCTGTTGAAAAAACATGAAAATAGACCTCACTTTGGCACTGACATGACGTATGTCACATGTCATTTGGTACCGAAAATCTCACGTGGGTGGTGATGCCGTGTCTGTCAACAGTCACAAGTATGGCCGCCATGCATTCTGTCCCAGTCAGGAAACAGTCAATATTTTAATGCCTTTTGTAATGGGGGTGTGAAAAAACACGCGTGGATTAAATGTCGGCCAATCATTGGAGAAACCAGTTTCTATAAAGTATTTTTTTTTTCAGGTGTCAAAGGGAGACAACTCTAAAAATGTTATTTATGTGTTTTTTTTTAAAAAATATTTTTGTAGCTTATTTTTTTTTTTTGCACCCGGAATCTTTGCGTACTAGTAGGTCAACATGGCTAGACAAATCTAGCTCGGACACACATATATATGTGTATTTAAGTTAGGCCCAATTGTTTTGTTGATCGGATTACCAAGGAAAAGATAACTCTTGCCGTTTCAATTTATTCCAACATGTAGGAGGGAATTTTTTTTTACTAGCCGCGGTTTTCCCCCTTGTCTAGATAACATCCCGGCACTGACCAACCTGCTCACTTCCGTTCAGGCATTTGTAAAGAACGATAACTCAAGTTAACCGTTATCAGACGAGTTTTTTTTATCATTGACATGGCGTCGGTATCATCCTCGGAAGTTATTGCCCCTTGTATGGTATTATCATCGGGCATTATTGCCCTTCTACGGAGTTATCGTTCCTCACAAACGGAAGCGAATAAAAAATAGCCAAAACAAACAACGAAACAATGATCCACCGTATCAAACGATGACATCAAAAAGGTGGATTCAGGAGCCATTTTTTTCCGTTTCGGGAATTTTACTAGTTTACAAATCAGCTAGGATTGCCATTTTGTGAGGAGATATTTTTTAAAGCATGAACATGTCAATCATTCTTCTGACCCCGCCTACAAACCCAATCTAAAATAAAACGAGGCCAAAGTTGAACTTAAAGTACATCTAAAAATCAAACGTCAGGTTTGACGAAATAAAATGAAATCAGTGAATCATATCAATACGTGTCTTTACGTTAAATAAAAAAAAACATTTATTGCAATGACTATATTGCTGCATTAAATAATTTTAGATTAGTTTTTTTTTAAATTACAAGGGTTGCGCCAAAAAGTAATACTTTTAAAGGATAATTTTATCCCCAATTTATTTAGTCACACGTCACCACAAAAAGCCGCCAGACCCCCCCCCACCCATTCATTACATCCACTATTTCACTCAACTCCACACCCCAGTATTAACAAACTTCACTAGTGTTTCTTCAGGGGTGGGGGGGGGGGGGGGAAGAGACACTGTTAAAAGTATATATTTTCTAAATTCCATTTCGTTAAGGGGTGGAAGGGGGGGGGGGGGGTAGACTTTCTTGGAAGAAACTCTGAACTTCACCTTGTTTTTCATCACTAAGAAACTAGATAGTTTTTGCTGCTTTATATTTGCATCAAATAACCTCATCATATAGCAAATGTTGTTTACAAACAGACACCCCCCTCCTCCTCTAGGCTACATCAATTACATCACACAGTAACATAAATACGATTAGTATTAATACTTTCCTGTTAATACATTGCCCATTACCCCTCATATTTTCTAAATTAGATTTATACCCCGCCCCCCCTCCTTTCTACCCTTATTCGTCTACTCCTTACATGCCAATAACGTATACGTATATTAGAGATCGATAACTTGATGGTCATTGAAAACCCTTACAAAAACGTATTGGATTTCAAACGTAATTTGTAAGAGGAGCGATTGTTCCTGTCTAAAATTGATACATTGATCTCTTTTCACGGTGACCGAGTTTATCAAAGAAAAACATACGCCGCTTACATTGGAAACTATTTGTCTGAACAAAATATGAATGGTTGTCTTCAAAGTGGGAACCAGTTTATGGTTGGTTTTAGCACAAAAAAGTAGTACAATTTATATTAATAGGATGTAAATATTGGGAAAACTATGGAGGGGGGGGGGGGGGTACCAGATTCAAGTTAAGAAAAAGAAAAGTGGCTGGGCATAGAACGGACCCCACTATCTCTTCATTAGCCGAGGTCACAGAAACTGATTAGCTCTACTTCATCTGCGGTAAAACTGGACTTTGCAATTTTGTCCGTGTGTCTGTGAACACGATAATTTGAGTACCATTACAGCTTGGTTGTCAAAGTTTCAATATATAAGTATTATATTAACTTTGAAGTTCTGTATTAACTTTTCAGCGATTTCCGGTTACCGGAAGTGGAACATATTCAACTTTCGGTTTTTCGAAAGCTTATGACTTAAGTACTTTTTCAATTAGAAGAAATTAGAAGAAATTTCACACAAATGTAGAAGGTCTAATTCCCATTTTTCTGACAAATTTTGAGTTATTTCCAGTGAGCGTAAGTAGTATTTTACCCTCTTTCCGATTTCTCAAAAAAGGCATATGAATTTATTTTTAACTTGATTCCTCTGTCTTTCTTTATAAAGTACTAATATTCCACATATTATTTGCTGTTTATTTGGTGCTCAATGCTTTTTCTACGGGATTTTATCTACTTAAAAATTTTTTAGTATTTGAAAATTGATTTAAAAAAATTCTATATCCCGATTACACTGGAGTTGCCATCCCCATTAGTGTTATCTAAGAATATTCGAGAATGTTTAGGGGAGATCACTCCCGCTTTATTTATAAAAAAATTGAAACTGAAAAGTAGAAATAAAATAGAATAAAAACAAAACAATAAAACCAATGTTTGTTTTAACTGTAAACTAGAAAGTAAAGTGATAAAATATATTTAGACATTTGGATTTGCTTAGTTAAGCGCTTTAAATAACTCTTTTATTAATGATCATAATTTGATCTTTTTAAAACTTGTTCTTAGTTTGAGATTATATTTCTTGTTTTTTTTTAATGTTTCATCTTA
Source organism: Physella acuta (assembly GCF_028476545.2). Lineage (NCBI taxonomy): Eukaryota > Metazoa > Mollusca > Gastropoda > Physidae > Physella > Physella acuta. The sequence goes on from NW_026731783.1 coordinate 86,646, forward strand.
AAAATGCTTTAATACATGTACCTCTTTACTTTTTATAGGATGCTCCAATACATGTTCCACTTCGTTTTCTCAAGAATTTTCTAAATCATGTTCCTCTTCGTGTTCTCTAGAATTCCACAGTTCATGTTTCTTTTCATATTCTGTAATATATCTTCTTAAACAATACTTCTCATCTTCTCCAGATCTTGCCCAAGCCTCCAGTAGCCCTCCTGATCTTCACATACCGACACACTAATGTGTATCCTGCTCGAGGTACTGCTCTTCTGTCCATACGAGGTCTAGCTGGCAGTCTTCTGGAAGGGATTGCTGTTACACCGGTCTGAGGGACACTAGTAGCAACATCGATGCTATCAAAGCTATCGATTTCATACGGTCCCCTTGACTCGACGCTATCATCACTACCGCGATCATCCTGTTCCTCCATAATGCCACTCTCATCGTCACCATCATCATACTCTTCCTTTATCATGCCACTCTCATCACCATCAAGATCATATCGCTCTTCTATCATGCCACTATCATTATCACCAAGATCATATTGTTCCTCTATAGCGTCGTTTCTACCAATGCCAAGATCATACTCTCCAACTACTCTGCCTCTACCCGCTCTACCAAGATTATACTGTCCTAGTATTATGCCTCTACCGTCTCTACCTACACCATACTGTGCCCTTATTGCACCCCTACCTTCACCCCCAAGATAATAATGTCCCTCTACTACGCCATACTCAGTATAAACCACACCGCCTCTACCAACACGAACACCTCTACCCCTATAACGTCCAAGCCTACCCCTACTAACATACCTCCTGACTCCCCTGATTCTATGGCCCACTCTACCACCATGCACACCACCATGCACACCACCACTAATCCCATAACCTCCACCCCTACCACCATAACCCGCATATCTCAGTAAAATTCTACCCCTTAAACCTCTACTACCAATATAACCTCCCCCAGCCTCGCTTGCTTCCATGCCCTTATCCATCACATACCTCGCGTACCCTCTTCCACCGCGCGCCGTATCGCAAACCCAACAATCATCACTACTATCCGAATCACCACTACTACTACTATTGCACCTACACCTAGCCGCACCCACGGGATAAACCCATCGCCCGACACTTCTCAACGGTGGTAATCTCCCCCTTCCACGAACTCTACTAACCCCTCGTCTGCCCACGCTACCCACCGCTCCTCCCCTAATTCGCACACCAGCAGCTCGCCTCCTTCTGCCGGGGTTAACCTCAGGCCTCCCTGCCCAGCTTTGCCTAACCTCCCCGTCCCAGGGACCATCGTTCTGCTCCGGTCTTCCTTCGTTGTCGACGACGCTTTCAAAGCTATGCCCCTGCTCAGGGTCCTGTTCATTGTGTTGTTCAATTTCCTGATCAGCGTCAAAATGTTGTACTCCTTCGTCACCGTCGAAGTGATCAGAAATAAATTCCTGTTGAGGGTCTTGCCAAATGCCCTGATCAACGCCCTGCCCAACGCCATAGATGGGCATTCCTTCGTTAGTAGGTAGAAAACCTAATCCTTGATCAGGGCCATACCAAATGCCCTGATCCATTCCCTGTCCATTGTCAAAGTTGGGCATTACTTCGTTAGCGATGAATGGCGGAGGACCAAATGCCTGTTGGGGGCCCTGCCAAATGCCCTGATAAATGCCCTGTCCATTGTCAAAGTTGGGCACTCCTGGGCTACCGTCGAAGAATTCAGAACCCTGTCCTTGTTGGGGGCCCTGCCAAATGCCCTGATCAATGCCCTGTCCATTGTCAAAGTTGGGCACTCCTTGGCTACCGTCGAAGAATTCAGAGCCCTGTTCTTGATGGGAGCCCTGCCAAATGCCCTGATCAATGCCCTGTCCATTGTCAAAATTGGGCACTTCTTGGCTACCGTCGAAGAATTCAGAACCCCGTCCTTGTTGGGGGCCGTACCCAATGCCTTGATCAACGTCTTCTCCACCGTCAAAGTCGGGCATTCCTTCGTTAGCGAATGCAGGGGGAAAACCAAATCCTTGATCAGGGCCCATCCAAATTCCCTGATCAATATCCTGTTCGAAGTTGGGCATTCCTTGGCTACCTTCGAAGGGTTCAGAACCTTGTTGAGTTCCCTGCCAAATTTCCTGTTCAACGTCTAATGTGGATCTTTTTTCGATGCTGACGATGCGTCCTATTCCAATGACGTGCTCAGGACCTTGTCCCTGTGTATTGCCATGACCACTTTCAAACACTACAACATGTAAATCGTCAATACGCTGTGTAGATCCAACATAACTAAAAGATGTAGGAACCAACATAGGAGTAATTAGAATTACATTAATATAATTAATAATTTAATTAAAATTATATATATATATATATATATATATATATATATATATATATATATATATATATATATATATATAATTTTAATTACTCCTATATAATTATTGCTTGTTCTTGGTTGGACAAAGGCTATGGAAGAAAATCCAAAAAGAAAAGCAGGCTGAAATCGGAGTCAATGGCCTCAATGGCGCATAACCAGTTGACACGTATCCTTTATTGTGATGGAAGCGTGGTCGAGTCGGCAAAAAGCTCATGGTTGATAAATTCAAAAAAAAAAGTCTCGAGTTCAAACCCATTGGCAGATAAATCTCGATCCCCTTAAACACTAAAAATTAAGAACGAAGAAGAAGAAGAAATATACTAAGTGTTCTTTTTTTAGAAATTCTAATTTACCTTGCAACAGGATCAGTTTGGCTCCAGGACGACCTATGGGATAGTCTCCGATTTGTTTTTCTGAAATAGTTTATTAAGCTTATCATAGATAGCTGATGATTCGATTTTCATTAGGAACAAGAGATTGGTCGCCAGGAAACAGGTGCTACGCGGCGAAAAAAAATCTTATGGTTTTTTTTTTTAAGCTCTCATTTGGTAGAAAGGAACTCAATATAAAAATTAACATGATTTAAAAAAAAAATAAAAAAATACAAAAAGCTTTTTTATTATATATCTACTAAAAATACAGAGACAAGTATTATGTGTAGAATATCATTTTTTAATTGGGACATTAAAAGCAACAGAAAGATGTAAGGAGGACGATTTCATTAGTGAAAAACTATTTAACAAGCTTTTTATTAAACTTCGACAGAGCAATATAAAACAACCTATAAAAAAATTAGACTTGATAATAAAAGCAATAGGAAAAAAACTTTTAAAAATTATATATGTGCTGAAAAAATGGGACAAATCATCTTCTTTAAGTATCTAAAGGGGACATTAACACTCAAGAAAATGTAAAGGGGACAAGTCATTTAATTTAAAAAAAAACAACTATTTTTTAAATTTCACAAAAGTTATTAATATTATAAAACATTAAAATAGCGTATATGATGTTGGACTTAACGTAATGCAATAGGCATATTTGTTACTTTTAAATTGTCAGTTATTTAAAAAAAGATATCCAACCCACTTTGTAAAAAAAAGGCAAGAAAAACAGCAGTCTAAAACTAATTTCTATTTCTGGTGCTAAAACAATAGTCTTTTTAAATTACAAGCTTTTTTTTTAGTTTGCAACGTCTGTTTGTTTGGTTGTGGGTTTGGGGCAGAGGCGTAACGACCCTTCCCGGCGCCCGATTTACACTCCCCCCCCCCTCAAGCTTTCGATTTGCACCCCCCTCAAGCTTTCGATTTGCACCCCGCCCCCTCTCAAATTTTCGATTAGCACCCCCCTCAAGCTTTCAAATTATTTTTCCAACCCATTTTGGTGCCCCCTCAGGTCGGCGCCCTGGGACATATGTCCCCCCTCTCGATACGCCTCTGGTTTTGGGGTAAATCTTGTAACTCAATTTCGACCCACTTCTAAAGCAGCGATTTCGTTCAAACTTTTCAGATACATGAACCTTCGGATTACTTCCGGGTTTTTAGAGGAAAAATAACTCTTTATCTTTCTCTATTACAAACACAGCTGATTAGCTTACGTTATTCTTACTTTAAAAATCATAAAAATCTGAGTTCGATTGCAAAACCAAAAAAAAAAAATACATTAGAGAAAGTTACCGTAACATTGTTACGGCTTTTAAAAATGTTTTAGTACATTGTTATCTGAATTGAATTTCTTTAAAAAAAAACCTAGTTAAAAATAAAACCTGATTAAAATAACCTGTATAAAATATAATGTTTCAAATATAACTTGTTTTTCTTAGTTTTTTTAAAAATAACTGACCTCTTACCTTACTTCTTTTTTCTGACCTTCACCTTCGTCGTGGGGACTATCCTGATTTTGACCTTGATCGTGACCTTGCACTTGGATGGTTTCTCTTGTTAGTGCATGTAAGCTAGAGTTGACTTTTACTATACTCACTGACCTTGACCGTTTCTTGTTAATTGTCGGGGATGTGCTAAGAAAAAGAATGTTCTGGGATAGGTCGAAAAAACAAACCAAAACAAAAAGTGATTTTTTTTTTAGTATGGGGTCATCCATAAATGACGTCACGCTTTTTTGGACGATTTTTACCTCCCCCTCTCCCCTCCGTCACACATCGTCAAAAAAGCCAGTTCCCCCCCCCCCCCTAAAATGACTTCACACCTCAGCCTGCACCCCCCTCCTCTCAAAATTGCAGCTGAATTTTTCTTAAAATACGATGTTTTCGAAAATCTTGTCTAAACTCTGTCAAAATAAAGTAGTTTAATCACTTCTTATTACAATTTATTAAAACGCAAAATAACGGCAAAAATCAATTTTCTAACATTGCTTTTTTATACTGCAAAAGTGTGACGTTCCACCATCTGACCCCCACCCCCCACCCTCATCACACACCGTCACAAAATTACGGACCTTCTCCCCCCCTACGAATGTGACGTCATTTATGGACGACCCCTATGTTCAGCATTTAAAAAATTGTTTTGGTAAATAGTTATCTGCCTTGTTTCTCTTATCTCATGCAGCGTTGAAATGGCCATTGACAAAACGGCCCCAAACAAAACGGCTACTCTCTTTATGACTCGCGACAATAGGGCCTCTGTTAATACGGTTCTAGTAGAGACTAAGTATCCCGGTGAAACGACCTCATTTAATATGACCCCTTGCTAATAGAATCCCTTCATCAATTCTCTTCAAAATTAGCTTAGACAACACACTTAAACACAAGAACGTATAGTACTTTATATCGGAAGGCTTTATTTTAACATTAATTTATCTAGAATTAAAAGTAGTGTGTGCTTAAATTTAAGGACCGTCTAATTATGACTTCCATCGAACCAGTCGGCTGTGGGCATTTCCGATTCAGTGATCGGGGAGAAAGGTCCACGCTGTAAAGAGGCGTAGCGACCCTTCCCGGCGCCTGGGGACAAACTTTCGATTTGCACCCCCCACCTAGAACTTTTCATTTGCACACCCCCCCTCAAACTTTGGATTTGCACCCCCCGCCCTCGAACTTTTCATTTGCACCCCCCCCCCTGAAACTTTCAATTTGTCGCCCCCCTTAAGGTCGGCGCCCGGAGACATATGTCCCCCCGCCCCCCCCCTCGCTACGCCTCTGACGCCGTACATTTATCTTTAGAATGCATGTAGGTTATCGAAATAAAACGTCGTTTATCCTATAAACATCCGGTATATCATACATTTGAACTTCAGTGCTGGCTTTTAAGCAACAGGTCTTCACAGAAGATTAATCAACAACAGTGGCGTAGGCAGGGGGGGGGGGGTTAGGGGGGGTCATAACCCCCCATAGACCACTCGGTATATATATATATATATATATATATATATATATATATATATATATATATAAATTATGAGGGGGTGCAAATCGAAAGTTTGAGGGGGGGGGGTGCAAATCGAAAGTTTGTCCGCGGGTAAAAATTGGAACCTCCCACTTGAGACGATCCTGGCTACGCCACTGATCAACAATAATCAATTATTTTATAAAGTGGCAGTTTTCTATTAAGTTCTATGTTTGTTTATGAAGTGCTGTTGCTTCTCGAAAAAGGTTTTTTTTTTATGAAGGTATTTAAAAGAAGTTATGGGAGTCGATTTGTTGGGGTCGTTTTGTCACAGGCTATTTTGACGGTGCACACTCTTACTTAAAACATGTTTAAAATATTACACCTTTTCTTTAAATTTAGAAAAAAAAAACAACTCTCCTCTTACCTTGATCTGTTACTCTTATCTTGCCCATTGTCGTGACCATGAACCTGATTATGACCTTGACCTTCGACAGTTTCTTGTATTTGTGACTGTAAGCTGGACGTGGCTTTTGTTATACTTAGCGACATGGACAGCTCTGTATCCGTCGTCCTGTTGACGATGGTAAATAGAATGTTCGGACACTAACAGCCAGAGTTTCTGTCAGAAATCTGTCCAGGGCACTGCCCCCCCCCCCCCTCATCACCCTCAGGGCACATCCACCCCAGGACGAAATAAAATTATCATGAAATTTATATACTTTAACCATTGTCACCCCTACTGACAGATTGACTGCGTCCCCCGAAAGCGTAATGTGTCCCTCCCAGTGAAAAAGCGACGGGGTGGGGGGCGCCAAAATAGGTTGAAAAAAAATATAAAAAACTTTTAGCTGCAGTTTTTAATTATAAGTATAAAATATGTATTTGTGTGTGGGGGGAGGGGGGGGGCGCTGGGAGGAGTCGCTACGCCTCTGGTCCCCCCCCCCCCATGAAAAAAGTCTGAAACCAACAATACCCCTAACTGTAACTATGGCTCTAAAATAAACATACACGCTAAAAATTATTTCTGCATCGTTAGATAGAAAAATATGTTTTTTTATCTTTCTCTATGATAAACAAATCTTATAATTTAACATTTCTATTACTTTAAAAATAATAAATTTCTTAGACTGCATTAGCCAAATAAAAAAAAAAAGGTTTTAGCGAGTGTTCCGGCTTTTAAAATGTTTCGATAAATAGCTATTTGCCTTGTGTCTCGTTCCTAAAATGTATTGAAAATACAGAGGCGTAGCTACCCTTCCCGGCGCCCGTGGAAAAACTTTTCGATTTGCACCCCCCCATCAAGATTTCGATTTGCACCCCCCTCAACCTTTCAATTTATTTTTCCAACCCATTTTGGCGCCCCCTAAGGTCGGCGCCCGGGGACATATGTCCCCCCGCCGCCCCCCCCCCCCCCTCGCTACGCTACTGTTAAAATATTCCACTTGTTCTTTAGTTTCATGGAAATAACTGACCTCTTACCTTACTTTATGTTTTTGACCTTGCCCTTGGTCTAGATTAGAACCCTGATTGTAACCTTCTACGATAGTTTCTTCTGTGTGAGCCTGTAAGGTGTACTTGGCCTGTTTTATGCTGATCGACCGAGTCAACTCATCTGTCCTTAATCTGGCGCTAAAAAATAGAAAGTTATGAGTTTCTTAAAATCTCTTCACAAGTCCAGTCAACATTTAAAAAAAATGGATCAAAAAGATTTTTTTAACGTGTGAATTGATGAGCTTTGTACTACGTTAACCCTTTATTTACGGAATTAGGTTCTAAATGAAATTTTTTCTTAAACAATGTGTTATCATCTTGCTTTTGGTACACTTAAAGCATATGTCGAAGGAAATTTTTGTTTTATAAATTTTTAGTGGCCCATACATATATTGGTACTTATAAGTACCGTCAGTAGATAAAGGGTTAAAGTTAAACAATCCTTTGTAAGTGACGAAACGTTGAAGAGAAAATCATTGGATTAGGGCTCTGCCAAATGCCGTGACCAATGGTCTGTCTACTGTAAAAATGGTGCATTTCTTCGTTAAAGCTTTCTGAAAAATCTCAGTGATTGGGACCCTGCCAATGGCCACGTTGAACGACAAATTTTAGTCTTTCCCCGATACTGGCGACGTGTTCAAAATAATATTTTGTAACTCACAGTTGACAGAAATTAATTCGAAATAAAATTAACATGATTAAAAAAAATAAAAATAAAAAACAAGCAATCTTTTTTACTTTCTCGTATAAGAGGAAGAGAGAAAGAATTGAAATCGTGCGAAAAATCAAAATCGATTATGCTAAAAGGATATTATTACCCAGGAAAATGTACGGACGCAAATCCCATTAGTTAAAAAGTATTTAACATGCATATTTGAAATGTTGAACTATAGATAACGCTAACAATGGGGTATAGTTTTTGAATGTATTTGCTAATGTTACATTGAAAGTTGGAATTACCCCTATCCCCTTCCAAATCTATAATATTTACATAAACATTTTTTTTCCACCACATTACTAAAAAAATTCAAAAAAATAAAACCTTTAGATCGTGTGTCGATATACACCAAAACTAAACCTACTTTGGGTCTAAAAGAATTATGAGCAGTTAAATTATATTGAAACAGTTTCTTGAATAAGTATTTTATGAAAAAAGAAACAACCGGCATCCTACCTTTCTTCATTTTTCTGACCTTGACCTTGGTCGTGGCCACTTCCATGACCGTGACCCCGCCCGTCGACAGTTTCTTTTGATTGTTTGTGTAAGCTAGATTTGACTTTTGTTACACTCTGCGACCTTGCTCCTTCTACGCCCATCTCTGAGCCGGCGCTGAGAAAAAAAAATGTCCTGAGTTTCTTAAAACCTCTCTACAGAAATCAAATCTTCTTCTTCTTCTTCGTTCTTAAATTTTAGTGTTGAAAGGGATCGAGATTTATCTGCCGGTGGGTTTGAACTCGAGACTTTTTCCAATTTATCAACCATGAGCTTTTTGCCGACACGACCACGCCTCCAACACAATTAAGCGTTACGTGTCAACTGGTTATGCGCCATTGAGGCCATTGACTACGATTTCAGCCTGCTTTTCTTTTTGGATTTGCTTCCATAGCCTTTTTCCAACCAAGAACAAACTACAAGGCAGCAGTTGTTTGATTTTGGAGTTGTCTCTCCTAGAAGAGTGGCTGTCCCCAGCTAACGAGCCTCAACTACCCGATGGTTCGATCTCAAGACTGTTCGGTTTAGCAACCATGAGCTTTCCCGACTCGACCACGCCGACCCCCAGAAATCAAGTAAACATCAAGTAAAGTATTGATACCGGGTCGGCGTGGTCGAAAAATTAATGCCCATGGCTGCTAAACCGAAAAGTCTCGAGTTCGTATCCTCGGGTAAAAAGACAACTCTCAAATCTAATACTAAAAATCATTACTAAAAAAAAATTCATAAAAATAAAACCGTTAGAACATGTGTCGATATACACATTAAAACTAAACCTACTTTGGGTCTAAAAGAAATATTAGCAGTTAAATTATATTGAAACAGTTTCTTGAATAAGTATTTCAACGAAAAAAGAAACAACTGGCATCTTACCTTTCTTCATTGGTCTGACCTTGACCTTGGTCGTGGCCCCTTCCATGACCGTGACCCCGCCCGTCGACAGTTTCTTTTGATTGTTTGTGTAAGCTAGATTTGACTTTTGTTATACTTTGCGACCTTGACCGTTCTATGCCCATCTCTGAGCTGACGCTGAGAAAAAAAATGTCCTGCGTTTCTTAAAACCTCTCTACAGAAATCAAGTAAACATCAAGTAAAATATTCATACGGGGTCGGCGTGGTCGAGTCAGTAATGCCCATGGCTGCGAAACCGAAAAGTCTCGAGTTCGTATCCTCGGGTAAAAAGACAACTCTCAAATCAAATACTAAAAATCATTACTAAAAAAAATTCATAAAAATAAAACCTTTAGGTCGTGTGTCGATATACACCAAAACTAAACCTACTTTGGGTCTAAAAGAAATATTAGCAGTTAAATTATATTGAAACAGTTTCTTGAATAAGTATTTCAACGAAAAAAGAAACAACTGGCATCCTACCTTTCTTCATTGTTCTGACCTTGACCTTTGTCGTGGCCACTTCCATGATCGTGACCCCGCCCGTCGACAGTTTCTTTTGATTGTTTGTGTAAGCTAGATTTGACTTTTGTTATACTTTGCGACCTTGCCCGTTCTATGCCCATCTCTGAACTGGCGCTGAGAAAAAAAAATGTCCTGAGTTTCTTAAAACAAAACCTCTCTACAGAAATCAAATAAACATCAAGTAAAGTATTCATACGGGGTCGGCGTGGTCGAGTCAGTAATGCCCATTGGCTGCTAAACCGAAAAGTCTCGAGTTCGTATCCTCGGGTAAAAAGACAACTCTCAAATCAAATACTAAAAATCATTACTAAAAAAAATTCATAAAAATAAAACCTTTAGAACGTGTGTCGATATACACCAAAAATAAACCTACTTGGGTCTAAAAGAAATATTAGCAGTTAAATTATATTGAAACAGTTTCTTGAATAAGTATTTCAACGAAAAAAGAAACAACTGGCATCCTACCCTTCTTCTTCTTCGTTCTTAACTTTTAGTGTTGAAAGGGATCAAGATTTATCTGCCAGTGGGCTTGAACTCGAGACTTTTTCGAGTTTATCAACCATGAGCTTTTTGCCGACTCGACCACGCCTCCAACACAATTAAGGATACGCGTCAACTGGTTATGCGCCATTGAGGCCATTGACTACGATTTCAGCCTGCTTTTCTTTTTGGATTTGCTTCCATAGCCTTTTTCCAACAAAGAACAAACTACAAGGCAGCAGTTGTTTAATTTTGGAGTTGTCTCTCCTAGAAGAGTGGCTGTCCCCAGCTAACGGGCCTCATCTACCCGAGGGTTCGATCTCAAGACTGTTCGGTTTATCAACCATGAGCTTTCCCGACTCGACCACGCCGACCCCCGGAAATCAAGTAAACATCAAGTGAAGTATTGATACGGGGTCGGCGTGGTCGAGTCAGTAATGCCTATGGCTGCTAAACCGAAAAGTCTCGAGTTCGTATCCTCGGGTAAAAAGACAACTCTCAAATCAAATAACTGCTGCCTTGTAGTTTGTTCTTGGTTGAACAA